>NC_142735.1:10462500-10667500 GCF_051943395.1 Hippocampus bargibanti
ATGTGGCCAATTGTGAGAATAAATAGCCGCAACACAGAACCTTTGGTGCCAAGCACATATCCTTATCCTGCAGCTGTTAATAACCAGCACGTCGGTGATTAGGAATTGTTTACACATATTTTGTTTAATATTATTTTTGTAGCATGCCAAAGAGGATGTCATAAAGTAAAGTCTTTCATTTATGTCGATTATTAAAGACACATGCGGAATCAAGCACATCGGTGTATATAGCAACCTCTAAATCAAGTCTTTATTGGGACCATTTATTCCCCCATTGCCTTTGCTGATTGTATTGAGCAGTAACTGTCCTGGATTTATAATGGGTGCCTTGCACTTTGTTTCTGTCCTTTGCTTATGTTCTCACAAGGAAGAAAAAGAGTAATATCACACTATTATTTTTTTATCATGTTTCTATCTGTGTTAGTTTTTCAATTGTTTGGTGACAGCAGTCGTAAAGATTTGCAGTTTGAAACGAATCATTAGTAATAGTTGGATAATCATAATATATTACTTTTACATTGAAGCATTTTACAGTGTAAATATGTCTAAATAATGGACACATAATTCTAACTAGTAAGGTGGTCGCGAAACCAAACAAAATTTCATTGGAAAAATTCAAGTTTCTTTCAGCAGGATGTGATGAAGTACACAAGATGGGGGGGGGGGGGGGAAGCTTCAATATGTCTTGGTGTTGACTGTCATTGGGGAAAATGCCACAAATTATGTACTGTAAGTGTTATTATGTTCAATTACTGTTGTGGTAATTGTGCAATACACAAACAAACACAGATGACCAACAATATCCTCGTGACATTTAGAAACATCCTGCAGAAAAAGAACAAAATTGCTTTGAAATTACATTGGCATATAATTTTACTGTGTCCCTTTTAGTCTGGCACATTAATCAGATTTATGATGTCTCAAATGCATTGTCATTCAGAAAGCCACAAATAATGTTTTAGCCTCTGTCGGATGGTTGCTGTGTTCAACACTGCTTGTTTATTTATGACCAACAATGCAAAAATAAATAAATAAATACATAAATAAAAAAGTATTGTCACTTCTGGGAATTGTTTAATCTTATTCTTTCATGATTTAAATCCTGAAGTCTTAAGAAGGCTGCATCTAAATCAGATTTTCTTATCTTGCTCTATATTTGTGTTTGTTGGATTAAAAGAAATGGCCATGGAATAACAATTCAAGGGAACTAAGATAGAAGAGATACATATTATAAAATCTTCAAATTGAATTGTTTAAGATGTCGAGACAATGAATAATGTGCTATTGAATTGTATGTGGTGGTTGAGCGTACAGCTGGTCTTTTAGTCTCGGTTGCAAGCTACTTTAGTGTCAATCAACTTAATCTTTAAAAAAGGTTAATTGTTGAGAATAAGTAAAACAGAACACTCTGACGAAGGCGGAAGTATACGCCGAAACATGTCAGGTATTTGAATGCCTACAATACACTGTTTAAAATTAAAACAAAACTTGTTGCAGATGAGGATGCTGTTGATGTCATCTTTCGTTCTTTCAGCTAAACATATATACAGTTACAACAAAGCATGTGTCCAACATCCATCCATCCATCCATTTTCCGTACCGCTTATTACCGCTTATTCCGCCTGTCAGGTATGCAGAATCTGCATAGGATGCAGTACCACTGAGTCCATTCTCAACACTGCTTGTCTAAGGCCAATGATTCCCATGTACTGGGGCAGCCTGAAATACTGATGGGAGCTCACTGACAGACTCAGCGGACTGACGATTCCAACATCTGAAAGAGGTACCCACGTATCCCGTGCTTGAGATTAAGAATATCGAAACAGATTTGTTTGGGTACATGCATTGGCAAGGAAACAGCATTCTCTCACCATTCCGATGCTCTAGTCCGCTGTGCATGTGGCAAGGGTAAACGAAGACCACCTTGCACCCCCAATTATGTGTATTTGTGACCTCCTGCAATAATGATGGGTGACAGAGATGCCATTAAAATGTGATTTTTGACAAAAATTCATGTAATTTGTTCAATAAATTGATTTCTACACTTATTCAGAGGGATTAAGCACATCAAAGTGTGAGACATATTTGATCTGCTCCTTGTAAATATAAAACCTGGTCTAGCTTTTTTAACCAAATTTGCAAATGTGCCGGTATGCGCGGCAGCAACCCCGGAACAAAAATATTGATATGCCTCGTGCAGTCTACTTTCTGTCACCAAATTGTCAGATGAGTCATGGCTGATGACTGACCAGAATGCCTGGAGAGGCACAATAGGGCCCCATACAAACTAGACTTGATTTGTGTGTGTGTGTTTTTTTTTTTTTATGCAGAATGCATAAGTGGCAGTCAATCAAAATCCGACCCCTTACCGATGCTTATAAATGCTTGGTGCAGCACCCAAAAATGTGTCTCTACTGTACGCAGTGGATATGGGAAGAGTCATAACCCTGAAAACAATCTTTTTAGTCATTCAAAATGCTACATGGATTATGTGCCGCCATATTATTACTACATGTTTTTTTCTTCAGTGATGCTCAATGTTGTTATTTAACAAGTCAAATTCTCTCTGCATGAATTAAATAAGCAAATAAAAGAATGGTTGTGTGTGTGGTGTGCTAAATCCATTGTTTGGATCCACAATTTGGAAATCTTCATATGGATTGAAATAATCAGCAAGGAAAATACATTTTAATATTAATTTAAAACAGATTCTTATCTTACAGACAGTGTATTGTCGGTGTTTAAATACCTGACATGTTTCTGATGAAGGCGGAAGTAGACGCTGAAACATGTCAGGTATTTGAACACCGACAATACATTCTCTGTAAAATAAGAATCTGTTTTAAATTAGATATCAAGTAGACAGGATAAACATAATAAAACTAACATTTTAATATTAGGTGAGTAGAAGTGTGCAGCCATAAAACAACACAAACACCTTGCAAGATTGCGTATCCTTGAATATATTATCTTATATAAAGTTTTAAATGTTATTCTAACACCTTTTTTCATAGGACACATATAAGTAATTGATTAGTATGCTTGGTATCATGGTTCACTAGAGGGACAATTCACTGATGCATTATTAAGGTGATATTCAAACAGAGAATGATGTGAGGCTCAAGGGAAGGTCTAAAGAACGAGGTACTTCCATCGGAACTTATGTGTGAAAACATTTGTCCGTCTTCTGCGCTCAAGATTCAGGACAACGTTGATAAAATAAAGTTACGATACCATCCCTAGTGGCAGCACGCTTGTGTCTTGAGAACATTGCTGCAGGCACTGAGACTGCCAGAGCATCTGCATCGCCTGAAACTCCTCAAAAGAACTGAACATTGTCTCAAGACAACGCAGTATCGTAAAGCAAGATCAGAGGCTTTCTTCAGACCCACAGTGATGCAGAGTGTGTGGCCTCACATATGAGCTCATATGAATCCATGTCACACGCAGTCAGATATGGTCTCCTCAAAAGCCCTAATTGGGGCATAAGGAAATTAATTTTACAAGAATGACCTGTCGAGAATTTGCAGCCAAGATAAAATGAAAACAGTCCTCCTTACGTGTTAAGTAACACTCTCCATTTTTCCAATCGCAGAGAGGCTTTCCCACAACGAACCCATTTCCTTTTAATTTCAAATCTCTATTATTTAATTGCTATCATTTATTCCCATTGAATAACTATGCAGAACATGTAACATCCCGTCTTCAACATAACACTTTCAATGAGTCGCCATTATGAATTCTGTCTTATCAGGGAAGAGAAGATGAATACGATCAGACACATTTGAGCGCTGTAACGTACACCCTAACTAGCTGTTCACTCTTTTTTGGGGTGCCTCATCAAATGCTATCTGTAAAAAAGAAACACATTCTCACTCGTTTCCTCCCCTTCCTATCACACTTACACAACACCGTTGGCAGATAATGAGTCATTACATTGTAATTTCCGTCAGCCATAATCTCATTTTCAGGGAGCTTGCATGGTGCTTGTAGGGGCATGATTCGTGATAGCCTGCCCATAAATGGAGCCAGTTTCTGCTTTTCTTTGTCCTTTATCTGACAACATAAAGCAACAGAGTAAAAAAATCTGACAAAGAAGCATGAAATATAAATCAACCAGAGTGCATTCTGTGGATTTCGTCTTACTTCTTTTTTTCTCATTTTCCTTTGTAACATTCATCCTGGCAGAGTCTTAACCATAAGAGATATTATTTATGAAATACACGCAGAAAATGCATCCTTTCCCGGAGCTGCGCACGACTCGATGTCATCAAATTAACAGGAGCATGAGACATTGAACTAAAAATGCTTGCTGCCAGGGACTATCGCAGTCCTTGGCTGCAAATGTATGAGGCGCCGTCATGCAGATAATCAGCACTCTGCTGCAGGGAATCAGAGGCCTACATGGTGGCCAGTGTTTATGGGAAGTGTGGGTGGGGTGAGGACAATGATCTGGCGTTTTGGTCAAAGGCCTGGTGTCATCCCACAGCGCCACTGTACCAGGAATAACCTTGAGCCTACGATCATTTCCCCTATTGTCAGGACGAGGTAGTTGATAATCTGAAACAAGCATCTCGATGGCAGAGTTCAGTGTCACTGCGGTGAAGGCAGGTCATTCTTGCTCACTACTTCTGAAAGGACCTCATCCTGCATTCTTCATTCGATCACAGTGGGGACGCAAATGTCTTGTAATGGCCAAACTATTAATTCACAATAAACTTGGCTAACTACTTTGTAATCTACATTGCGTTTATCATGCTCATGATAAATTTAAGAGTCTTGTTCTGCATGAGGTTGCAGTTTCCCATTATTTCCTTCTGATGAAAAATAAGCAGTCTGTTTGGCTTCGTGACACAACCCGCTTGCCATTTTCAATCAAGTATTCAAAGACGGCAAAAGTACAACTACTTTTTTTCAAATTCCATCAACCCTGTCCTCTACTTTTTATTGTCTGTCCTCCTTTATGCATTTTAAGAAGCATGATGTTGGGTGGATTTGTCAGTAATGGTTAATCACTAATTTATTGGTCCTTTTTCCCCCAGAAGTCAGCGGTTTCAATCTCATTTCCCACTTTGGATGTTTCACTCTTAATATTTTATCTAGTCTGGTTGCCAAGTCCAAAGCTGAGTATATATTTTTTTCATCTTTTCACCAACAAAGCTGTCCAGAAGACATCAAAACCATCACTATCAAGATTCATGAACATTGAATTGAATTCACTACAAACAAATTTGTTTCATATCTGCAATTTAATTGATGAATTTCACAACAAATGGGTATGAGAGGGAAGAACTCTGTGGCACTTCTTGAATTGCCTCAAAATGGTATCAACAGAATTAAGCAGCAACTCTGGGATGAAAGTACCAGTATTTGGATTGGTATAGTTCATTAGCTGCTTTTTTCAACCCAAAAAGAAAATGATTCACAATGCTTTTTGATGGGCTGGCCACTCATATGAACCGCAATGGCCCATGTTTCTTGTGGAAGTGGCAATGCAGCAATTCATGAAGAGCAATGTGCACCAGCTATAGTAAGCACTTTCCACCACGACAGTGATAGGCAAATCTATATTCAGTTAGGGTCTTACTGCAGTCACACAAAAATGAGCGCTTCAAATGAGAGAAGAATGACTATGAAATGATTGTGTGAGGGATACTATGAAGTGTATGAAAACGGTAGGCGACTCAAATGACCATTGCCGTTTGCCACTTTGCAAAATAAATGGTGTTGATATTGATAGTTTTGGAAGTTAAATAGCTCATGTTTGTTTTGGTTTGTTTATTTTCATCAATGAAAAAAATCTGTCCACTTCGAAAGTGTATTTTTTCTCTTTTCACTTTATATGAACTCTGCTCTAGTGTGAAGGCGAGAGGTGACCTTGCTCCTTCCTCTTCTTTGAAATAGTGTAACAAAATATTCCCCACACGAAGAAACCTTTGATGCACCAGCTGTGTGATAACAAAAATTAAACTTCGGGTTTGGACTTGTACGAAATGTGAAAATGAAGATGTCTGTCTGTCTGTCTGTCTGTCTGTCTGTCTGTATGTAGGTAGGTAGGTATTTTTTTCATTTGTTGATTGTTTATTTATTTTTGTTAACATTCTGTAGCCAGGTAGGCATATATTCTGGAACCGTGGTGGACTTCGACAGAGAAAATTACCCATCGATCAATTTTACGACAACACTTATACATTTAAGAGTATAAGTGTTGGAAGTAAAGCTTGTCCAAGTTGAGAGTGAGATTTCCCCCCGGATGGGTCGCCAGAGCCTAATGAGACACAGACATCCACATACACATTCTCATCTTTACCTAGTGGGAAATGAGTCCATGCGGCCTGCACCGAAGTCACCCGAATTAACAATTAACAATTCCTCTGTCATTGTCTTCAATGATAAATTATAAGTGAAAATGCTGCTGGAGTTTCATTGTATTTATTCATTTATTTATTTATTTAATGTACTAAGGCCACCTGCCAACAGGTGTGAAAGCAGACATTTCTTGCTTGAGGATATTGGCACTGCAGCACCAACCTTTTTGTCTGCAAAATTATGAATGTCAAATATTTTATCAGAGAATGTCAGAAGAATCCTGAAAAGGACAATTATATAGTGACATGCGTTTAAGAATATGTTCTAATATGTGTAAAGCAATCTGCAATAAACTATTGCCCTCTGTTGGGCACTGGTGAAATCTGCATTGGTTCCGCTAAGAGGTTATCAGCTGAGACAGACTCACAGTGATCTTTGTCAACCTGAAGGGTAATCTTTCGGATGTTCGGATCACGGAGCGATGGAGGGGGGGTTTGAGCTTTAAGCATTAACTGTGCATATTCGGTTAATTTTCTGTTGAAAGCATCTAATGTTGCAAGGACTCTATACCTTGCGCCTATTTAATGTAGTTTAGGTGGATAATTGGATAACACGGGTTTATCCTCAGCAAGCACTTTGTATGAGCAATCCAATTTCACATTCTCCTGAAGGGAAATCATTATTCTTAACCAAGGCTTGATACTCCCGTCACCCTTCTGCAAAAAGGTGGCAGAAGGTTCTCCTCAAATCCGATTAGCTTTTAACCTTGTTACTAGCCCATCTGTATTATTGTGCTATAATTCCATTTTTTGCCCCCTCCTCACCCTGGTACCAGCATTGGGAAACATCGAGTGTTTGCTGCTATTTTGTTGACAACAATCACTCAGTGGTCTGTTTGTCTTCTATCTGTGGACATCGGCACGCTTGATCTCACTGTTCAGACCAACGTCTGCGGTCAAAGTTGAACACTTTCACTTTTTGCTCCTTAAAAAAAAAAAATGCAATCACAGTTCCATGCAAACAATATTTATATAAATCTGAACATTATCTACAGACATTCAGTTAGTTAGTTACAGGCCATACTTCATTTCATAATTCCTTTTCAAGCTGTGTTTCATCTCAACTCATCTCATTTTCCGTACCCTTATTCCTGTGTTTCTTACCATGTATTTGAGGTACACATCAAAAAGAATAGGTTTTCCTCCACACCAGACTGAGAGCCAATACCAATAATGTTTCCATCTCTGCCAATAACCCGAGACAAGAGAAGCATGTTAAAAAGCTCCTGGAGAAATTCTTTCGCTCATCAATCTCGTCTTTTAAGTCTCTGTATTCAAAATTAATATATCAGGCCTTCATTTTCTTCAAAAGATGGCCCTGCACCATATACGCAGGGCCATCTTATATATGAAGTAATATTGAGTCACAACAGGTCTTGCA
The DNA here is from genome assembly GCF_051943395.1 of Hippocampus bargibanti. Classification (NCBI taxonomy): domain Eukaryota; kingdom Metazoa; phylum Chordata; class Actinopteri; order Syngnathiformes; family Syngnathidae; genus Hippocampus; species Hippocampus bargibanti. The sequence goes on from NC_142735.1 coordinate 10,470,250, forward strand.
ACTACTGTCAGGAGCCCTTGCTTCCATTTCCCCCTGTAGAAGAAGTAGTGCGTAAACCCAGCCTCTACAGTCGCGCCTGGCTACTGTGGTGTGCCTTATATTTGGAAAACCTTTATACAGTAAAGTCTCGTTATATCGATATCGGTTATATCGATAGTACCGCTTATTACGATACTATTTTCATTTCCCTTGCACATTTCGAGTCTTTTTCTGTATAATTAGTACCGTTTAGTACGATACCGGTTATTACGATAATCCGGTTATTACGGTGCTCCTTTTCATCCCCCGCCGGCCATTTTTGTTGTTTATATCGATATATCCGTCGCGCCATTGGTCAACTTGGTCACGTGACTTGGTTACGTGCCCAGCACCCGTGTAGCAGAGCCATTTTCATTTTCAGACGCTAGCTCGTGTGTAGCAGACGAGATTGAAGTGTTTGTGTTAAAAGGTAAAAATGGGAAGCAGAAGAAGATTGATGACTTTTTTAAATTGTATACATAATACAGTAAGATGTAAGCGTTGCAGTTTCCCTGTTGTGTTATGTACATGCCCACTGTACTGTATATGAATGCAATCGTTTTTTTGCAACGTTTCTTGTTTTGTCTGCTGAAGCGCGATGATTTTGAAAATTATTAACATTCCATACTGTGTATTAAAGGACAGCCGATGTCACTTTTTATTCAAATGCAAATAAAAATGACTTCACACCAAGACGCCTTGCATTGCTTGTGAATCCAAACAATGGCTTCAGATTCGGATAATATGCTTTCTTGTTACACATCCAGTTATGAATATGTTTCAAATTACACTGTAGTTCTGAAGATTAAAGCATACATGTTTACAATCATTAAAGAATTATATGTGCCATTTTGAGGCAACATTGGGGGAACATCTCTCACCCAAAAAAAAAAAAAAGGGAGCTAATGGCCAGCTCCGTTTCTTATATGGCGCTTGGCTGCCCTCTTTTGGCGGCTTTTGTTTAATGCAGTTCGGCGCAGGATCGGATATATCGATAGTCCCGGTTATATCGATATTTTTTCGGACTCCCTTGAATATCGATATAACGAGACTTTACTGTATATTTATATATAATATTTGGAAATTTAAACTTTTGTGATTCATTGAAGGTGTGCCTAGTAGTCCGTTGCGCCCTATATATGAACAACGTTTGATAAACCATTCATTGGGGGTCCGCCTTATACACCGGTGCGCCTAATACAGTGGAAAATATGGTAAATAGTAAAGTTCTCTTGACAATGGATACATCTTTTGATGTTGATATTTACAATACTTTTTACCAATGTATTTGCTGTCATGATGTTATATTTTGTTTTGTTTATCTGGGTTTAAAAGGTTTACTTTCATGCCATGTCTTGTTTAATTTGCTTCAGGTCTGTCTTGTTAGGTGTTTGTGTCCACCTGTTCTCACCAGCCCCCGCCTTTGTGACTACCAATCAGCTCCTTCATCCACTGAAGTCTTGTACAGGTGTTCTCTGTTGTCTCGTTAGTTTTGCTTGTATTTTGTTCTCTGCCTCTGTTCTGTCTGTGTTGGATAATTGTGTCTGTCACGACAACAAGACAATTTTCATGGAGTTAGGTCTGGTCTGACAGCTATTTTTACCACATTGTTGGATGCGGAATCCAAAAGTGATCTAGGTTTTTCCTCCATCACGTTAAGCGTGCTGACTGTAGATCCTCTTTATATATATATATATATATATATATATATATATATATATATATATATATATATATATATATATATATATATATATATATATAATGCTCGCAATATTTTCAATATTCAGTAAAGTCAAAGGATTTGGTCATGACTCTGTCGAGGAAAATATCTCAGAAGAAATGTTTCCATGGATTGTTTGTTTCTATATGCCCTGCAATTGGCTGGTAACCAGTTCAGGGTGTACCCCCACCTATTGCCCGAGAACTCCACAAGACTCATCTCACCTGTATTTAAAGAGCTCTTTAAAACAACCACTGCTGCATACAAAGTGCTGTACATGGAACAAATATCATACGCTGTATGTCATTCTATCCCACATTTTTGAGGAGCTTCGATCTGCAGCAGTATTTTTTTTCCATTTGGGAAGCTGACTACCTTCATCTCCATACATCCTTTCCATGTGTAATCTTTTTGTATATGGCACAGTAATGGTTTCATCTTCCTTGCCTTGGCGAACATTTTCTGACAATCGTACCCACACACACTCCATGTACTGTATAAAAATCCAGCTGCATTTGAAACTGCAAACAGCCAGCCATTTTCTTGTATCAGTTCATGAGTTCGTTTCAGGCCTTCATCTCCACAATGTCTCCGTGCCACTCAGAGATCACAGCTCAGGGAAACCAGACAATTCCATAAGCAATGCTGCATTAACATACAAAACGACATCTACCATTAGGGAGGAAGAAGTAACAAGACTCAGTGCAGTTCATGAACGACTGGAGACATATGCGCCCCTCTGAGATTTAAATGTGTGCTGCAAAGCCTTTTATATTTAGACCTGCAGCTCCCAGTGGGGATTGTAAACATGTAATACTTTGTTTTTGTATACCTGCAACTAAACAACAGACTGTCAAGTACAAGTACTCTGAACCTGAGCAGAATAAACCTCACATCTAATTATATATATATATATATATATATTTTTTTAAACCATTCCCTCCTCCAGTCGAAAAAGGTAGATTCCCTGAGGACTTGTTCGACTGCTGGCTCATCACAAAATGTCAAGTAAATTAAGGCACCTCAAAGAAGAAAGCGTCATGATTTGTTTACAAGTTGCATTGTGCTTTGTGTGCCGCACAAACAAATTCCACCATAAATGGCATATTCTGCACCATTAGGTTTAACACTGTGGTTTCCATGAAGACGTTTGTAGGGTAGAAATGACTGTCCTCTGTTGTTCACAACACGACACACTGTATTAAAAGGCGTACTGTCAATTGCTGGTTCTATTTCTGTATTGAACAGATACACAAGACACGTTGCATTATTGGACACAGGCATGGTTAAACATACTGTTGGCTGATAAAACAGTCGGTAATGGAAGCAAGGGTGGATGGCAGAGGGGTAGGATAACAGGTTAAAATATCCAAGAAATGTGTCTTCATTTGATGTCATATTCATTTGATATTCCCATTTTTCCCCCACATTAGGAGCGGACAAAAGCCAACTTTATCCAGGTAATCCACCGAATGTAGTCCTTGCCCAGATGGATAGTTGGCACTTTTTCATAAATTGAAAGCAGCAGGGATCAATAACTGATAGATATGGCATTTTAAACTGTGCCTGGTAAGTGTGTCTTTTTGTAGGGGTTATTTTCAGGATGTTTTTTATCCACAATGCATGTACCCCAGTACAGCCCAATGTAGGGCTACTGGGGCATGAAGTTTGCGTCAACATTAACATTCTCAGGCTGTCCTCAGTAGGTAGTGTGTTGGTAAAACAGTCAGTCAGTCAAGCGGAACGTCTCATGAAAGTCACACAAACGTCACATCAATCTGAACATCCATTGAGGAGGAAATGTTGTGGCAGGCACTAGGACCAGGCATCTCACCCAGCAGGTGCACGGGATGGGGAGGGTTTACGTCACATATATTTCACTGCATTTTCTGTTTGAGTTAGATTCACTTGTTAGCCTTTGGAATAAACACGTCTCCACATTCAGTCGTGTGTGCTCTTTCCTCAACGGCTCGACCGGTGACCCCGACGTTGGAAATGTTCATGACAACAGACGAAGATGTGTTTTCTACGGCCATGTCGCCATGACCGGCGCCCAAACTCGCAGCTGTCGCCTACGCCGCAAAGTTGTGGCCAGCCTTTCACCGAAGGAACACCTGTCGCACTTAACTAAGGTTTTCAAGCGTCTTGATTCGCACGGCCTCATCGTTAACCCTGTGAAGTGCCAATTTGGTCTGTCCAAGATCAATTTCTTGAGGCACCGCATTTCTCCACAGGGCCCCATCCCCTTCCCCCCTAAGTGCAGGTAGTGGTTGATTTCCCCCGCCCGGCCACAGTTAAGGCTTTGCAGGAGTTTTTGGGCATGATCAATTTTTACAACCGGTTTCTTCCTCACGCAGCCGATCTCCTACAACCCCTCTACGGCGCCTTGAGAAAAAAGAAGGCTCATGACCCCGTCGAGTGGGCCCCGCAACGAGCCCAGGCCTTTCAACGAGCTAAGGAAGCTCTCGCGGGTGCAACTCTTCTGGTCCACCCGATCTCAACCGCAAAGGTGGCCTTGATAACCGATGCGTCTGATGTTGCCGTAGAGGCGATTGAGCAGCTTGTGGAGAACGAATGGCAGCCCCTTGCATTTTTCAGTCGGAAGCTGCAAGATAACGAATGCAAGTGTCGTGTTTTCGACAGGGAGTTGTTAGCACTCTATCTTGCAACGCGCCATTTTCGTTTCCTCCTCGAGGGGCGCCGGTTCACCGCATTGGGTAGATCATAAACCCCTGACATTCGCCATGTCGAAGGTGACCGAACCGTGGTCGGCCCGACAGCGGCCATTTCGGAATTCACAACAGACATTCAGCACGTGGCCGATTGCTTGTCACGCGCGATCGTGTGTCCAGTCCAGCTCGGGGTGGATTTTTCAGAGATGGCCACCGCCCAATCTGAGGATCCGGACATCCACGAACTCAAGGCAGCAGGCACGGCCCTGAAACTTGAGGAGGTGGCACTGTGTGAAGGGGGTCCCGCTCTTCTCTGCGATATGTATACGGGACGCACTCGTCCCGTGGTTCCGCAGGAGTGGCGTCGGCGAATTTTTGATTCTTTTCATTCCCTCTCAAACCCTGGCGTCCGGGCATCAGTCAAACTACTTGGGGCCAAGTTTGTCTGGCCTGGGTTACGAAAGGACATCAGGAAGTGGGCAGCTGCATGCATAGCATGTTAGCGCGCCAAACTCCACAGGCACACCCGGGCAAGCCTGGAAACTTTTCCAATTCCGGCCAGGAGATTTGACCACGTCCATGTGGATCTGGTCGGCCCCCTACCTCCTTCGCAGTGTTGCACACATCTCCTCACTATGGTCGATTGGACCACTAGGTGGCCGGAAGCAGTCCCCCTGTCAGCCACGACATCGGCAGATATAGCCCACACATTTCTGTCATCCTTGGTCGCACGTTTCGGCACGCTATCCAATATCACTTCGGACAGGGGCCCCGTTTGTGTCTGAGCTCTGGTCGGTCACGGCGCAGTCCTTGGGTGTGCAGGTACACCGCACTATGGCCTACCACCCGCAGGCTAACGGGGTGTGAGAACGTTTCCACCAGTCACTTAAAGCCGCGCTACGGTCCGCGCTATCGGACGGTAACTGGGTCGACCGCCTTCCGTGGGTTCTGCTCGGGTTACGTTCGGCGCCAAAAGAAGACCTTAACGCCGCTCCGGCAGAGCTAGTGCTCGGCCAGCCGCTCTGCGTCCCTGGTGAATTCCTGCCTGAAGCTTCGGGTACACCTTCTTTCCCCCTTTTGCCAGGCAAGCCCCTGACTCCAGCACCATTTGACCACTGCGTCCCCAAAATATTCGTTCCGTCTGCCCTTAGGTCAGCCCGGTTTGTCTTTGTGAGTCACGATGCCCACCACTCTCCCCTCCAGCCGCCATACGAATGCCAGTTGAGAGTGCTCGAACACGGTGAAAAGACTTTTGTGCTCGATATGGGTGGACAAAGGGAGGGCATTTCAGTAGACAGGCTCAAACCGGCTTTAGTTGCGGGCGAGGATATTTTGCTGGCCCAGGTTCCACGTCGCGGACGCCCTCCGAAACCCCAGCCTCACCGCGCCATGCCAGGGATGAGTGTTGTTCTCCCACTCAGGCCTCAACCGGATCATCTGCCCTAATGAGTTCACCTTCACCACCGAACGACGGACTACGTAGTCGGTGTGGCAGGCTGGTCAAGCCCCCTGTAAAATGTTCACCTTGGACCAGGCATCTCACCCAGCAGGTGCACCTGGTGCACGGGAGGGAGCGGGTTTATGTCACATATATTTCACGGCATTTTCGGTTTGAGTTCGATCCACTTTTTAGCTGTTGGAATAAACACGTCTCCACATTCAATCGTGTGTGCTCTTTCCTCAACGGCTACAATGTAAGACTTTTAAGTATGCCTGTTGGTTGTAAAAATACCGCAATTGTTTTTGGTCATCAATACCATAAAATATTGATATACTGTTTCATGATTTTGCACCAAAGGACCCAATCAATTTCAGTATTATGTGCATGATTATTATTTTTTTTTGAGCCATTGACTGTTAAAGGGACCTCAACACCCCACCCCGAATTCAGTGCTTACTGTACATTTATAGATGGGTACTTTCTGAGACAATGGCCTGAGTCACAGTACTGGACACAGATTTATTGTTGTAATGCCCCTCGGCGTGATAAAGGATGGTGAACAGATGCCTGAAGAATGGAGACGAAGTGTACTCGTGCCCATTATTAAGAACAAAGGAGATGTGCAGAGTTGTACTAACTACAGAGGAATAAAGTTGATGAGCCATACAATGAAACTCTGGGAAAGAGTAGTTGAAGCTAGACTAAGAGCAGAAGCGAACATTTGTGAGCAGCAGTATGGCTTCATGCCAAAAAAGAGTACGACAGATGCAGTGTTTGCTTTAAGAATGCTGATAGAGAAGTACAGAGAAGGTCAGAAGGAATTGCGCTGTGTCTTTGTAGATCTCGAGAAAGCGTACGACAGGGTGCCCAGAGAAGAGCTGTGGCATAGCATGAGGAAGTCTGGAGTGATGGAAAATTATGTTAGAGCGGTGCAAGACATGTATCATGACTGTAAGACAGTTGTGAGGTGTGCTGTCGGTGTGACTGAGGAATTCAAGGTGGAGGTGGGACTCCACCAGGGGTCAGCTCTGAGCCCCTTCTTGTTAGCTATGGTGATGGACAGGCTGACAGAGATGTTAGACAAGAATCTTCTTGGACCATGTTTGCAGATGACATCGTGATCTGTAGCGAGAACGGGGAACAGGTGGCGGAGGAAATCGAGATGTGGAGATATGCCCTGGAAAGGAGAGGAATGAAGATCAGTCGCAGCAAGACGGAATATATGTGTGTGAATGAGAGGGATCCAAGTGCAAGAGTGATGCTACAGGGAGAAGAGATAAAGAAGGTGGAAGATTTTAAGTACTTGGGGTAAACTGTCCAGAGCAATGGAGAGTGTGGAAAAGAGGCATAAAGCGTGTCCAGGCAGGCTGGAGCGGCTGGAGAAAATGTCAGGTGTGATGTGTGATAGAAGAGTTTCAGCTAGGATGAAAGGAAAAGTGTATAAAACAGTGATCAGACCAGCCATGATGTTTGGACTGGAGACAGTGCCACTGAAGAAAAGATAGGAAGCAGAGCTGGAGGTAGCAGAGCTGAAGATGTTGAGGTTTTCTTAGGGAGTGACCAGTTTGGATAGGATCAGGAATGAGTACATTAGAGGGACAACTCATATTAGAGGCTTTGGAGAGAAAGTCAGAGAGGCCAGACTGAGATGGTTTGGACATGTCCAGAGGAGAGAGACCGACTATATCGGGAGATGGATGCTGAGCCTTGAACTGCCAGGCAGGAGACCGAGAGGAAGACCGAAGAGGCGGTTTATGGATGTGGTCAAAGAGGACATGAAGGTAGCTGGTGTGAGAGAAGAGGATGCCCAAAACTGGGATAGATGGAGGACATTGATTAGATGTGGCGACCCCTGACGGGAAAAGCCGAAAGGAGAAGAAGAAGACAGTCGCTGGCACAGCTGGTCAGGCTTTTATTAAGCAAACGTAGCCGTTAGCACGTTGTTGGTGTCACAACTCATTGTCATGCTTAATCTCCTCAGGCTTTCATGTGGAGTACTAGTTGTCGAGTCCTTCATTCTCTCTGTGACATCATGCTCCCCCGATGAGCCCAGCCCCGAAACATCAAATCACAAGTACCTGACGTTACATTATTTTCGATATGTCCTACATCACAATCAGAATCACCTTTATTGGCCAAGTAATACATGGTACATCAGTGTTATCAATCACAAGCACCTACGATAAACATGGACATGACAAAAAAAAAGCATCAAAATACTTTCCGTAATGTAAAGGTACCGTCATGCAGTACAGATGCTCCCCAATTCACGAACATTTGAGTTACGAACAATGGTACATACACACATTTTTGCGGGTAGTGTGTGTCGAAAAATGTTTGGACCGAGATGCTGTAAATTAGATTTTGTATTGCAAAACTTTTTACGGCGGAGCTCGCTTGCAATTAGCTGCGTACTGTGCATCACGCACAAGCACACAAGCATACACAAGGGCTGGATGATTTTACGCGACAGACACCAAGGCTGACCAATCAGTGCCCGGCTATGCTGAAATGTTTCCAAGGCGTTCAGGCTCAAACTCGTTTACAATTGGCTGCGTACAGTATATGGGCGGGAAGGAAATCCCTCTTACCCACAGGTGTCAAAGTCAAGGCCCGCGGGCCAAATCCGGCCCGCCACATCATTTTTTTCGGCCCGCGAAAGCAAATCAAACTTGTTAAATTCCATGCTGTTAAATTCCAAATTGCTAAAATCTGAGCCAAAATTTCATATTTTTGGATGTCATCCACAATAAAAGTCATTATTCTTGACTTCAGATTTGAAAATGAGTTATTCATTAATTTGCTGTGTGCTCTATATGTAATATTTGAAGGGATTTAAACATTCTAATGGGTTCCCCAAATTCATAACGGCCCTCGAGAGGAAACCATAACTACAATGTGGCCCGCGGCAAAAAATGACTTTGACACCCCTGCTCTTACCAGTTGACTATCTCAGGAGGATGCTCTGAGCTCGTTTACAATTGGCTGTGTAGAGTATGTGGGCGGGAAGCACATCCCTCTTCCCAGTTGAGGCTCCAGGAACACGCGTTGCATCACAAAAAGAAATTGCACGTAATTCAGTAATTATGTTCCAGCCACCTCAGTAATGGCTTTCTGAAGACCCAAGGATATATGTCGCCGTACTGCAGTAAGTGTGAATTCATTTTACGACTGTTAGACAGTCTGTGTTTTATACGTTCCCGTTCAGTGGGAATGCACACAAAATCAGTAAGGTGGGGAGCGTCTGGAGTGCCTCCCAACAACAGGTGTGAGACACGTTTTACTTTTGAAAGTGAAACGAAAACATGTATGCCCCCACTGCTTTTTCTGAGGATTTTGCAATGAAATGAAATTAAATGTTTTTGCAGAGCAATTAGGCATTTTTCACTTTTATGAATGCATATTTTAATGTATTTCTTGCCTAGAATCTAACAGTATGTAAGCTCAATATGACATGCACAATATATTGAATCATATTATTGAATACTTTTAAAATGTCAAATGTATTTCTTGTTTCTAATCATGCTGAGAAATGTCACCGTTGCATATTGTGTGTTGTTTTTTTGTCTTCCAATATAATAATCATTTATGTCGGATACTTCTAGTCTGTGTGATTGTGCCACATCATCTGTTACAGGGTTGCCTTACCCGAACATATTTCATGCACATTCTGCTCCAATTAATATCCCGCAAAGCTGCAGTCCTTCTCATTTCTGATGAAAACTTGGGGTAGTTATCAATTAGTTTGCTGTTAATTATCTCCACCTTTTGATCTGCACAGTGACTGCTCCGTCAGACGCTCTCATTTATTCATCGCTCCCACTCAGGAGATGGAGTTTTCCGGAGATTGCACGGATTGATGTGCATTAAAAATGGCTTTAGAAGCAAGCTGGGGTCTTGTGAGAGTTCATACGTGGTGTTTGCATTTTCTTTGTATGTCTGTACAGCTTCTTGCATCTGTGGTCCCCTGCTGTGTAAAAACCCACATAATCAAAAAATCGTTGATAGATTTTTTTGCCTTTTAAAGTTGTTATTTTGAATTTTTTAATATTTAAAATTAAAGTAAGACACTAGATTCAGTGTATTGATCTGTTTCTTCTGATTGGCTACTGGCTAGTTGCACAATAACAGCACAATCTGATTTCATATAAAATGTTGTTTTTTATTTATTTTTTCTTCAAATGAAATAAAATAGCACACTTTTGTAGCTCTGCATATTTGCAATTTATTTTGAGTTGATGACATATCTGTCACGGTTTGCGGGGTGGTGATGGTTGTGGATCCCAAATACAGTGAGACCTCAACTTACGAACTTAATTGGTTCCCAGACAGAGTGTGTAAGGTGAAAAGTGTGTATCGCGAAAAAAAAAATTCCCATAGGAAACCATTAAAATGGGAATAATCCGTTCCCGGGTTTCCATAAAATATACTTTTCAACTAAATAAGCCTTAAATCTACACACAACATACCTTATCCTATGCATAATAAATGTGCTATGGTATTGTAATTAAAGAAATACACTGCATTGTATCATAAAGTCACTTTATTTACATTTGTGATGGTCATTGATGACTTGATGGAATGGCGTTGGAGGTCGAAGGTCAAAGGGACTTGCTGTTTGGAACGAGATGCACATTACATGAGGATAAAGAGTTTGAGGGGTCTCTTTATTTGTAAGTAGGTTCGTTGTCAGATCTCCCAGGCAGGTGACGCGCAGAGCTTGCTTGCGGCGTGGACTGTAATTAAAGAAATAAACTGTGCTGTAAAATAAAGCTGTATTTACCTTTTTGATGGTCATTGATGGCTTATGGAAGGAGAGTCACAGAAGGACTGTTGGTAACTTAATCTCTGGTGTGGCTTCTCTTTGCTTCTTTGGAGACTCCTCATCCTTTTTTGTTGATTAAAACCCTCTTAATTGACACCTGTTGCTTTCTGACTTGTAAGGCGTTACGATGCTGAGGCATCACATTATCGTTCATCATGTTGATGATTGTCATAGCCAGTCTTTTCTGGATGGAACTGTTCGATAAAAGCCTGCACATCATTTCACTTTGCCAACATTGCCTTCTCCTCCTCGCCCTCAGATCAAATCAATTGCCAAGTAATCGGTGTATCACTCAATAGCTGGCAAATAGCATGCACGTCGCAGTCAACACATTGACGTCACATCCTTTCCTAATGGGGGGGCTTGCATCTTTATTAACCAGGGGGATTGTTTCCACAATTATGAAACTACAAACAACTAGACCAGAGATTCATCAATTCCATTTCACCATCAACACATCAAAATAGGCAGTTCACAAGTGCTGATGAGCAAACAAAATTCCACATTGTGCATGATAGCATCTCAGTCATGTGAATGGGAGGGTGTTTCAATAGTGTGAGGCGTAATCCTGAATTCTGTCCCTAAGTCACATCGGTCAAATAGTGGCAATCTATCACTTAAATTTCATTGTTGAGTTCCTCTGTGAATTGAGTCGTTCAGGAGGAAAAAAAAACATATGTATTCAAATAAAGAAGTGTTTTTTTTAATACCTTTACTGGGACTAGAATTGTATTATAACTACTGGTACATGCATGTTAGTGTCATAGTCCAATTCTTACAAATTGCTCATTGAACATAAAAACAATATTCCAATGACAACATTCCAGAAATCCCAATGGTAAATGACATGTAAAATGTGTTTTTAATTAGGAACTTTGTCTCATTCCAGAAAAAAAATTACAGAATATAATTGGAATAATCCACAGTCCTTTGCATTTATTTGAACACGTTTGATTTTTTTAAAAATGAGTTAAATTGCTCTGGTAAATAGTTCAGTCCACGGCAAATTTCACTCTGTTCATACAGTAATACCGAGTATTTACTCCTCGGGTTATCATATGTTATAGAGACAACTTGATTAGTTGTGCAAATAATTTAATTGCTTATGTTTGGTCTTGATGAGGGGAACCCATTATACCTCGTCCTGATACAGGACAAATGATACGTTCCGCATTTGTAGTATTGTGCTCTGGCCTTTTCTGCCTCTGTCACATCCCATCCACTGATAGATCAAAAGAATAAACTAAATAAAATAAACATGCCTCAACTCTCATTGCCCACTGAAGGAAGAATTTTTTATTGGTGTCCTGAGCTGACCCATATGGTTATACAATTTGTTTGCCACTTTCTGTATTTCTCTCACACTGATCATGAACACCTGGTACCACTTGTTTTATCGCTTGTTCCACACCTATCTATGTTTTGTATTTTCCTGCATGAACTGCTCATTTTCTCATACGCCCGACAATGTATCATACACAACATGTTTTCCTGGAGCAACTGGTCCCAAGGCTGAGGAAGGGGGGAGAAATGACTAATCTCTAGCGAGGACAAACTGGCCACTTGTTGTCCCGTGAGTTGGGTCTATAAGATGGGGGGGGGGGGGTCCTCAATACCGCTAGAGTCTGCTGTAAACTGTGCACGAGTGTCCAGCTCTTCGGTTTTCCAGATTACACTACCGGGGTCTTTCGCCGGCTCTCCGCCCTCTGTCAACGGTAAGGTATACTATTCTGGATCTGAACTGTGATGTTGGAGTCTTTACGTGGGGGCATAAAAGGTGACAGTTTGTGTCTAGCGTAATTACTCATGTTGGAGTGTTTATGTGGGGGCATAAGAGTGACGGCTTGTGTCTAGCCGCTAGACATGGGCAAACTACGGCCCGCGGGCCACATACGGCCCGTTAGGCTTTTTAATCCGGCCCGCCGAATTTGCCCAAATTATAGTACAAACAGTGTCTAAAACACATGACAAAAAGCTAGCGAACAGCAGGGCAGATAAAGTTGCCTTACCCATTTTTCATAACTTGAAGCAAAATGAGAATAATCCCATTAAAAAAACATTGTCACAAAGTACCAAGGTTTTTTTTTTTAATCAATAATGCACCAACTACAAATGCTACCTTGCTTAATTTACGGCAAATGCGCATGGCTGTAGATTTTGCTGCAGTAGTCGATTGTCATTGTGGTGCACAATGCAACGTTTGCATTGCTTCCTATGAGCCACTAAGCCCCTTTCATAAATCTCACGTACACTTTACAGTCACGGTTTAATGTAAATTTACGTTTTGTAGCGTCACATATGTTGTTAGCTTCTTTTGAATCTTTCTTCTAGGCTGAGGTTCTGTGCATCTATTTTGGAAAATGACATGCAATTGCACGACTTTATAACGCTTGCGAAAGTCCGGAAGAAAGAAGCAGGCTTCTGATTGGCTGCCGTGCCGAGTATGCAAATTTCAACTGCAGGTAGTCTATGTTTGTGTGCTCGGCGATGGTACACGTGTATCGTTTGCGCGTGAAGGCGAGAGTGTCAGTGAGGAGTTTGTTGAGCGCGCGGTCAGGACAAACCATCTATGATTTGGCGGAATTTAACACAAGTAGGTATTATTGAGCTTGAATATTTCATTGTGTAATAATATGTTTTGAATGTTGAAAGTGATTCCATTTTTCAATAAATGTTGATTTCTTTAACTTTGCCCCTTCGATGGAAACTTAAAAACAGACGCAATCTTGATGAATCACAGTGCATATGTTATTTTAATCTATTTCCATTTCCTCCTCCAAGTATCTGCGAAATAGTATGCAAACGCCATATTCCTTGAGACAAATTTATTAACTGATCAGGGATATTTTTCACATTTGAAAGACAGTTAATAAATTGGGTTGTCGTGTTCTTACTGTGCTATGAGGTTTGTACATACTACATTTAAAGGACAACCGGCACCATTTTTTGTTTTTGTTTCCCACTGACATCAGAAAAACGTTTTATAGCATCTAAAATACCCAAATCAGGCAGGCTGATATTTTTAGTTAAATGAAAAACACCAATAAAAATGACTTCAAAATGAATCCGCAAATGGTCAGTTTCAGAAGGTCCCACCCCTCTGTTCGTGACGTCACGCCAAGACCTCTTGCCTTGCTCGAGAATCAAAACAATGGCTTCAGATTCGGAGAAGATGTTTTCTTGTTACTCGCAGTTATGAATATGATTCAAATAGTTCTGAAGAGGAAAGCATAAATGTTTGCAATTGATTCAAGGAGTCCTCCCATATCAATTCGAGCCGTCAATGACAGCAATGTAGCACCCAGAAAAAACAGAAGATTGCGCCCAAGCTCCATTGGAAATGGGCTGATTTGTCAGCTGGGAATTTGTGTCAGCGAATATCAAATAGTTGTCTTGGTGCAACACACAACGATTCTCCATGGCGTTATTTATGTCTTTTCCTTCTAATTTCGCCATCAACACAAAGTTTTCAGACCAAACAAAGTACCCAAAATGCATTGCACGTCGCTTTCTCGGTCAGGGGCGGTCCAAACGTGACGTCACATGGGGATCGTCATCAACTCGAAAACAAGACTTCATGAATATTCAGCGCAAGTCTTAAAACGTAAACTATAGCTATATGCTGTGGAATCTTTGTAAAATACGCTCAGTCGAAGTCATTTGAAGTGATTTTATAAATTATGGACATAACTTGTTCGGGGTATTTCCGGCCCAAACACTCCCTCCAAATGCTCCTGGCCCGGCCCCTCTGTCAAATTTTAGAACCCAATGCGAGTCAAAAAGTTTGCCCACCCCTGGTCTAGCGTAATGACTCATGATGGGAAATATTGTGAACTGCTGTGTATTTTATCATTAGACGTATGGGGAATGTTGTGAACTGCTGTGCATTCTATCATTAAACGTCACTGATATATATATATATATATATATACATTTCCTCGTCACACCCACCATGGGTGGTGTCTGTCCCCCATTTCAGCTCGGGTCCTCTACCAGAGGCCAGGAAGCTTGAGGGTTCTGCGCAGTATCCGTGCTGTTCCCAGCACTGCGCTTTTCTGGACCGAGATATCCGATGTTGTTCTGTTGCAACCACTCGTCGAGTTTGGGGGTCACTGCCCCGAGTGCTCCGACCACCACAGGCACGACTGTCACCTTTACCTTCCAGGCTCTCTCCAGCTCCTCTCTGAGCCCTTGGTATTTCTCGATTTTCTCATGTTCCTTCTTTCTGATGTTTCCATCACTCGGGACCGCTACATCCACCACAATATATATATATATATATATATATATATATATATATATATATATATATATATATATATATATATATAATATACAGTTGTTGTTTGTGGTCATTTCTCTGCTGTGATCTCTCCGAACCTGTAATAAGACAAGTTTTCACAAAACACCCACCCAAGTATTGACGACACAAAATTATTAAACATTTCTGATAGCTGTCATTTTCTTTATTTGAATTCATTTTTTTCTGTTTATTTCATGTGATATTCTTATTTTTTGAGACTCTGATTTTGTGGTTTTCGTAAGCTAAAAGCCATAATAATCAAAATTCTACAATTACACACAATTACATCTACAATTCTACAAACAAACCTGATATATCTTGCAATGCATGACTCTAAATAATAATATATTTACTTTTTAAGTTGAATTACTGAAATGAATTAACTTTTTCACAATAATAACATTTTCTGAGTTTTACGTTTACTTGTATTTATGTTGGACGCTCTTCCTAACGGAACACACTTTCTCACATAAAAAAAATCTCGAGATAAAAAGAAAGCTTCATTCTTTTTTCTCCTCATGATAATCAATCTATCAATCGATATTTTAACATTTGCTCTTTTGCTCCTCTTTGGCTAGTAAAATAGAAAGCTCCTTTTGGTTCCATTATGTCATTCCTGTCATCTGTAAAAAGTAAACTATAGCCCTAAGGAAAGGAAAAACAAGGCCACTGACAACCTCCTAAAGCCCAAGGGATGCACTTGAACGCATGCTTGGTTTTTTTGGATTCACATGTAGACCTTCCAATTCCCTTGTCTGTGTGAGTCTCTGTCTTCTATCGAAGGGGCAGTGGATCAGAACCCCCTTTTCCATACGCGATGCACTTAGCAGGTCACTCTTCTGCAGCCCTACATCACTGTCAGTGAGTCGGATATGCCAAATTTAACATGGTTTCTGAATTTTTTGTGTTTTAGGCTTGTGAGGGTGCAAGTGAATGCCTCATTCTGAGTGACAAGTTGCTTCACTGAACGGAAATTCCAACTGGACTGTTTCATATTCATGAGCTGCTTAGAATTCTGGCACTGTATACTGTTCTTGAGATATATTTGGGAAGACAGTGTCTGTATCCTATTCAAAACTTATACAGCTCTCTGAGTTTAACATTGCTCTGTTAAACTGAGCAATACGGGTATTCAAGCTTCACAATTAAAAAAATAATAATACATGCAACATCAATTGTACATTTTTGACTGGTTTTGTATGCAGCTTTGTGTGTCAACAAAAGTGTCAGTTGTACTTTTCAGTGATTTTTTTTTTTTTTTTTACGCTGCCTGCCAGATATTTAGTAGAATAATAATCTCAAGCCTGGTACATGTAAAATATTAAAACACCCCAAATGATAATGAAAAGTGTGCGCCAACTGCTCTTGGATGGTGTACTGCCCCAACTCAGTGGACCAAATAGGAAAACAAACTCCACCAGCACGTTTGAATGAATCTCCACCCCCAACGAATATATATATATGGTCGTGCTGTGACTGACCTATGCAAGGTGGCACAGTGCCACAGCTTATTCAAATTGTAGAAAAACGCAAAGAAGAAATTGCAGTAAAGAAAATGGTTGTGTATCTGGGAACTACAGTGTATGTGGTTTTGTCATTTAATTTACATAAACGACACAAACAGTCCTTAACTCATGTTGTGACAATTCTGGTTGTTGCAATTCAAAACCTTATGCCTAAGAATACCTGCCTGACACAATTGCCTCATTCACAACCATCTAAACTGGTGTTTTTTTTTGTTTAGTTGTATCAACAGGCAACAATAAATGATGTGAGGTGATGAATACTTATTTAGAAACCTGCATGCATGTGGCATTGTGAGCACATTCCCAAAGGAAGATGACTCTGCTCTATCTATGCAAGTTGTAATGATTGATTGGCTGATTTTTTTATTTTTATTTTTTGGGCAGGCTGACAGAAACATCTCATCATAGAAGTTAAAATAAAAAAGCACATATTGAAGAGGCAGTCCATACTAGGTCTTGTCTTTTCATGTTCATTTAATTTGTCAAATGTGCTACATAGTCTTCTGTGTACTCAAACATTCATAAGACACTGGAAAGTTTAGGATAATGTGGCATTGCCTTGTGGTGTAGATGCACCCATTCCACAGTTCAGTCCCACATGCAAACATCTCCCAAAAATCTTCATGATAGTTTTCAATTTGTGCGGTGCAAAATGTCAAAAGCATTGCTTGGCTCTCTGTAAATTTTATTTTGAGAAAGTGATTTTCACACTTTATCCTCACGAGGGCCGCTCTAGCCTATCCCAGCTGATTTTGGGCACAAGGTGGAGAATACCCTGAATTGGTTGCCAGCCAATCACAGGGCACACAGAGACAAACAATCATCCACATTCACACTTGCAGGGACAATTTTAGAATGTACCTGCCATGCATGGTTTTGGAATGTGGGAGGAAACCGGAGGACCCAGAGAAGAAAAATAAAAAAATTGGCTGACACATACACGATAGCAGCACAGAAGCATGCATATTCTATATTGTTTTCTTGTGAATTAATTAAAAGTATTTAGATTGTGTATCAATAGATACTATTTATCTCCTTAAATCCTGAAAAAAACTTTTAATGTCGCCGCACAACAGGTTCTGACCACAGTTTGTCGTTCAATGTTTACCTAAGCATTTGTTCGGCACGCTGTACAGTGTGTTGCAAATGCCAGAGGTGCAATCACCATAGCACAGACTTTTTGTTTGTATGTTTTATTGACTTGCTCCAGGGGCTTGAACCAGCTCACACTCCGGCCTCTGCAGGACTAATTACCGGCTGCTTCCAAGCTGGCAAGGCAAGTGCACATAGAGCCAACATCATAAACAAACTTCAAGGCATATCACTCATTGAAAGATGAACACGTGTAACTCACTGAGGCCAAACACAGGGTATCCGACCGCATGTATTTAATTTTGTCAAGGTGTAATTTGTCTCTGTGCTGCGAGGATTTATTGAGTGATCAAATGCAGAGAGGACACTTCTTTCTGCATGTAAAAAAAGACCATTGTCATGTTCTCATGAAGCCAGTGATTTAAGTCACATTCTCAGTTTAAATCTGTCACTTCTTTATAAACGTATCTGTGGTTTAATTGCTCTTGTGATTTGACTGTAAAGTGTACTTGAGTCTTCTGAAAGGCACTTATGAATGAAATGTATTCTGATGACGATGATGATGCTGATTCAAAGCAATTGCACTGAATTTATTGCACCTTTTAAAGCATGCTAAATAAAATGAAAATTGAGACAATGGAAGAATGCATTTAGATCTCAAGTTGTTTAATTTAGATTAGTTACACTGAACATCCAGAAAACCCAAAACCTGTTCTGCATCAAAAAAAGGTGTTGTCACAATTTTCTTTTGCGCTTCATAGCAATAACAATGTTACTGGAGCGCTCAGTATGTCCACTGTCTGATAATGTATATTTGACCTCTGTATTTAGTAATACACATTTGTTGTCAAGAAGAAGGTGTTGTGATTGTATTCTTGCACGACTGATATGGTTAACTTGTGGTTGGATGCTGTGACTAAATCATTCGCTTTAGAACTCACATGAGCTTGCATAATGGCAAGCCCACCGAGACCATTTACAATCTGACAGGCAATAATGGATTCCAGTAGACTCATTGGCCCGAAAGATAAACTTTAATCATGTTTCCTTTGGTTTAGAACATGGCTTGGCATATCCTATTGTATTCGCCACACCAAAGGCAAATAGCGGATGGGGAAGTTATTTATGATTGTTCATTTAAATCTGAAGGCTTCTGCTAATACAATCACTGATAAAAGTGCCATGGGCGACCCTCCAATCAATCTTTGATTTATTTGAACCACAACCTGATTCCCTATTAACTGAAGCACAGGAGGCACACGTCTAGACTTGAAATATTATGATTGTGTCTGCAGCCTATCCTAGCCGTCTTTGGGCAGCAACCAGGCTCCACCATAAACTGGTTGCCAGCCAAGTGCAGGGCATCGACAAACAACTGTTCCCTGTACATACTTAAAGGACAACCGACATCTCCGGACAAGTTGTGTCCATAATTTGTAAAATCACTTCAAATGACTTCTACTGAGCGTATTTTACAAAGATTCCACCGCATATAGCTATATTTTACGTTTTAAGACTTGTGCTGAATATTCCGGAAGTTTTGTTTTTGAGTTGGTGACGAGTCCTCACCCTGCGTCACTGAAGGAATGCCCCTGACTGAGAAAGGACATACCTTGCATCACCTCAATTCATTTTGCGGTACTTTGTTTGGTCTGAAAACTTCGTGTTGATCCGTGTGGATGGCGAAATTAGAAGGTAAACATATAAATAACGCAATGGTGAATTGTTACACCGAGACAACTCTTTGATATTTGTTGAAAAAAATTCCAAACTGCAAAAAAAACTATTTCCAACGGAGCTCTGCCGCCATCTTCTGTGACACTACACATCAGTCTTGAGCAATCAAAACAACCCAGAAAACCTTCTTTAATCGATTGCAAACATTTATACTTTCCTCTTCAGAACTATTTGAAACATATTCTCTTTCATATTCTTTCAAGATGGCGCCCCCCTGTGTGGCTGCCTCCACAGCAGCTCTTTCCCTTTCTTGTCTACTTTTTCACTTCTTTACTTTTGCGTTTTTGTTTTGCCTAATCTCGTTCCATAAACCTATCTTTTCTTTTGCTCATCGCCGTTATTTTTTACTTTTTCATCGCTCCTGTGAACGGGGAATCCACGCGCACGCGGAATCCCATTGTTTACAGTCGAGACCAGCTACTAGCGTGGCGGGCTAATAGCGGACTAGCGGCCGCCGCACCAGACATCCCCGATGAACTGAAGAGGAGGAAACGAGGATGTCGGGCCGGGAAAGATCGCCGCAAAAGAACGAGGAAATACCGACACGTTCTCCCGTCCGTCATCATGGGGAACGTGAGATCGCTCCCAAATAAAATGGACGAGCTGGCGGCGCTAACGCGACATCAGAGGGAGTACCGGGAAGCCAGCTTGCTACTCGTCACGGAGACATGGCTTTCGACAATCACTCCGGACGCCCACGCAGAGTTGGAGGGCTTCCAACTCGTACGAGCGGACAGAAATGAAGGCAGCGGTAAGCAGAAAGGAGGGGGGATTGCTGTATTTGTGAATGACAAATGGTGCAATCCTGGGCACATCACGGTGAAGGAAAAAATTTGCACTCGGGACATCGAGCTGCTAGCCGTTAGCCTCCGGCCGCATTACCTGCCACGGGAATTCTCACACGTCATAGCCGTGACGACGTACATTCCCCCTACGGCAAATGGCGGCGCTGCCTCCGATGCCCTCATATCTGTTGTAAACAAGCTGCAAGCCCAGTCGCCCAACGCCTTGTTTATCATCTCAGGGGACTTCAATCACATGTCTCTGAAATTCTCCCTCCCAACATTCACACAGTATGTAACTTGTGCCACCAGAGACAATAACATATTGGACCTATTTTATTCAAACGCCAAGGATGCATACAAACCCTCCCCCCTCCCCCCTCTCGGAAGAGCAGACCACAATATGGTTTATCTTCAGCCTGTGTACAAACCCCTTGTGCAGAGGCAACCAGCTGTGACCCGCACGATCAAAAGATGGTCCACAGAAGCTGAAGAAGCTCTGCGGGATTGTTTTGATTCAACCAGGTGGGAGCTCTTTACTGAGATTCATGGGGAAGACATTGACTCACTCACCAACACCATCACAGACTACATTAACTTTTGTGAACAAAACACCGTACCCACCAGGACTGTGCGGTGGTTTGCCAACAACAAACCATGGATTAATCCCGACATAAAAGTCCTCCTGAAGGAGAAGAAAAGGGCTTTTGTGTCGGGCAACAGAGAGGAACTGAAGGCCGTGCAGATCCAACTGAGGAGGAAGATCAGAGAGGGGAAGAAGGCCTACAGGATGAAAATGGAGGAGCAGCTGCAAGCCAGCAATGTCGCTGGTGTCTGGAAGGGCCTGAAAAACATCTCAGGCCACAAAAGCCCAGTGACATTGAACGAAAAAGACAAGGACTGGGCAGATGAACTCAACCGCTTTTTCAATCGGTTTGACAAGACGCCAGCCGCCCCCGGCCCACCGTCAACTTCACCTGTAGCTGCACCTGCACCAACTCTCACTGTGGCCTTACCCTCCCTGCCCCCTCTCACGACCAGCTTTCCACAACCAACATCTGCCCTCCCAACCGTTGCCACACCCTCAGCCGCCACTCTGCCTCCTGGTTCCTGCCTGTCTGTCACAACTGCGCAGGTGAGGAACCAACTGAGGAGGATGCAGGTGAGGAAGGCAGCAGGTCCGGATGATATCAGTTCCCGACTCCTCAAGACCTGCTCCGACCAGCTGTGTGTCATTGTCCAGCACTTGTTCAACCTGAGCCTGAAGCTGGGCAGAGTTCCACAGCTGTGGAAAACGTCAGGCCTGGTCCCAGTGCCCAAGATTGCCAACCCCAAAGAGCTCAACAGCTACAGACCGGTGGCGCTGACGTCTCACCTGATTAAGACGCTGGAGAGACTCGTCCTCGCCCACCTGCGACCGCTGGCAAGCTCATCGCTGGACCCGCTGCAGTTTGCCTACCAGCCCAGCATCGGTGTGGAGGATGCCATCATCTACCTCCTCCATACGGCGTTGCTGCACCTGGAGAATGCTGGGAGCACGGTGAGGATCACATTCTTCGATTTCTCCAGTGCCTTCAACACCATCCAGCCAAGTCTACTGGGGGACAAGCTGCACCATGCCGGAGTCGACCATCACCTCACATCCTGGATTACAGATTACCTCACAAACAGGCCACAGTATGTGAGAGTAAAGAACTGTGAGTCGGGCAGGCTTCTCTGCAGCACCGGAGCGCCGCAGGGAACAGTACTGGCTCCATTCCTCTTCACCCTCTACACCTCGGACTTCAACTACAACACCCCAACCTGCCACCTTCAGAAGTTCTCTGACGACTCAGCTATTGTCGGCCTCATTACAGAGGGAGACGATAGGGAGTACAGGGGACTGACAAAGGACTTTGTGGACTGGTGCCAGCAGAATCACCTCCAGATCAACATCGGCAAAACCAAGGAGCTGGTGGTGGATTTCTGCAGGAAACAATCGTCACCTGCACCATTGAACATCCAGGGTTCGGACATTGAGAGGGTGACCTCCTACAAGTACCTGGGTGTTACTCTCAACAATAAACTGGACTGGACAACAAACACGGATGCCCTAATCAAAAAGGGACAGAGTCGCCTCTTCCTCCTCAGGAAACTGAGGTCTTTTGGAGTTCAGGGGTCACTCCTAAAGACTTTCTATGACTCTGTGGTGGCATCAGCCATCCACTATGGCATTGTCTGCTGGTCAGGCAGCATCACCACCCGGGACAGAAAAAGACTGGAGCGCTTTGTCAAGCGGGCCAGTTCTGTCGTGGGCTGCTCGCTGGACTCTCTAGAGGAGGTGGGCAACAGACGGACGCTAGCTAAACTAAAAGCTATGACGGACAGCCCCTCCCACCCCCTCCTGCCCATCCTGACAGCTCTGGGTAGCTCCTTTAGCCAGAGACTATTACACCCGCGCTGCAAGAAGGAGAGGTACCGCCGCTCGTTCCTACCGACTGCTGTCAGGCTTTACAATTCCCAATGATCACATGTGAAAAAAAAAAACAAACAAAACTGGACACTTGTAAATATGGGTTGTTGCAATATATCTAAATGCATTTCTTGATTCTGCACTATGTACAGTCTTGTTTATAGAACGGTTTTTGCACATCTACATTTGCACAGTATAGAGTTGACATCTTTATTTTGTTATGCTTAGAATATCTTGTTTTCTATCCTTTCACTCCCACCCCAACCCCATCCCTCTTCAATTGCTGCTGTGGACTGCAAATTTCCCCATTGCGGGACGAATAAAGGTATTCTGATTCTGATTCTGATTCTGATTCATAACTGGATGCGTAACAAGAAAGCATATTCTCCGAATCTGGAGCCATTGTTTTGATTCTCGAGCAAGGCAAGACTCCATGAACAAGGTGGCGGGACCTTCTGACACTGGCCACTTCCGGTTTCAAATTGAAGTACTTTTTAGACACTTTAAGTCATTTTTATTGGTGTTTTGCATTTGACTAAAAATATCATACTGCGTGTTTTGGGTATTTTAGATGCTATAAAACATTTTTCTGATGTCAGTTAGGAAACAAAAAAGTGATGTCGGTTGTCCTTTAAGCTCTGATATCCATTGGTAGTAAATGATGTTAAAACCTCTCTTTATTGCACCCTCGTTAAATGTGATATTACAGAAGTCCGAATATTCATGTAACCGCAGGCTCAAGTAGTTCCCCCGTAATACAAAACGGAAAACAATAAAAGTGCATATGCAGTTCAAACTGTCTGTTTGCAGATCCGGATGATTTTCATTTGAGTCAACCAATTCTTTGGAGAACTCAATTCATTTGTGTTTTTAACAACGCAAAATTTAATAATGGATACAATTTGCTCCATCCCAGTGGCCGCTGGGATTATGAGGATGCAAAAGCCATCCTGGTATCTAAATGTCTTCCATACAAGATTAACAATTGACAAAGGGTTGCGGGTTGTGGGGTGATTATTGGCTGAAGGCACAGATTAAAGCAAAGAATAAACACAGCTGACAGTTTGGTTATCTGTTTTGGACTAAATGAAAATCATGGCCTGAATCCATCAGAGGAGATTAGGAAAATGTGAGCCCATTGTAATGTACTCTCTGGTTGGTGTGTCTGTAAACACTCATCTTTTCCCTGCTTTGTTCCTGTCATTGATTGAAAGATGAATATTCTGTTTCACCCCTATTACTGAGTATAGACACCTCCTTCAACTTTAGATGGCAATCTCGTTTGTGCAGTCTCTCTAGAGACATTATTCTAATTATTTTCCCAATGCCCATTTTGATTCTGAATATATTGCATCGTTAATGATGTGCAAGAGTGGTATAAAGGGTGTCCGATACATGTGTGATTGATTTGCTCGTTGTTTGTTTTTCTATTAATGTTGATGAAAAGCTGGGAATAGAATTATCGTGAGACATTATCGAAGAAGTCTTGCAGCACCGCTACATATTTTGCCCATTAAGTGACAAAATCACAGCTGACATTGCAACTGTCAAGGGCACATTTTCTGCAACTCAAGGGGAGATCTGCAGGGAGAAACAAGCAAGCGGATGGCAGGGAACACAACAGTATTTCATGAATTTATTGGCCACGCACATTGTTCAGTAATAGTCAGGCCCTCATCACCCTTCACCATGCGTCGTCCTCAACACGTGCCGGGAGGGAGGTGGATCTGTGATTTGTGTTATATGTTAAATCAGTGGTATTCAGGCAAAGCAAATATAAAGGAATACGTGTTGTCAAGACCAGTTTTGTTTATCACAGAGGGTTTCCGTTTATTATCATAACGTGAGCTCAGCAACTACAGCTAGGAATTGATAAAAAAATGGCATATTAATTCCAAGGCTGCCATTGTGATGGATCATTGGAACAAACACAGCAGTGGACTTATCTTAAGATCAATCTAAACCATAGGTGTCAAAGTCAAGGCCCGGGGGCCAAATCCGGCCCGCCACATCATTTTTTTCGGCCCGTGAAAGCAAATCAAACTGAAATTCCATGGTACTTGCTAAGATCCTGACCAAAATTTCATATTTTTGGATGTAAACCACAATAACAGTCATTATTCTTGACTTCAGATTTGAAAACTAGTTATTCATTAACTTGTTGTGTGCTCTATATGTAATATGTGTAGGGGCTTAAACATTCTAATTGGATCCCCAAATTCATAACGGCCCTCAAGAAGAAACCTTAACTATAATGTGGCCCGCGGCAAAAAATGACTTTGACACCCCTGATCTAAACAATGACATATGTGTATGTTTTAATTAAAGAACGATGTAAAAGGATCTAGTATATGGTAAAGATAAACTATGTTCCTGGTAAAATACTGTAAATCAGATATACACATTATAAGACATCAATATACAGTGTATGAATCTGGACTACTCAATCGAGGCCCTCGAGCTCACTGTGCACCTAGTTGCGGACCTTGAAATATTCTGGCCTTTTCTATGGTCTGAGCAGGCGTTCTCATAGCAGCACAAGTCAAAACCACATTTCATATCACACAGTGCCCTAAATAGTCGACCAACCTATTTATGATCTATGTGAGGCAAGTAGAATATGTTAATCTCAATAATGTCAAAGTGCCTTCCAAATGCATAACTATTGTGTACAGCAGGGGTGCTCATTACGTCGATCGCGATCTACTGGTCGATCGCAGAGGTAGTACTGGTTGATCGCAGAGTGACAGTAAAAAAAAACATTTGTCAGCCTATCAAACGTCCCACCACTTGATTGACATACAGGGCAACCATTCAGATGACAACTGAATTTTTACCTTTAGGTCGCCGTGCATGCGTAAACAACGGCGCTAAACGCAGAGAAATTTACAAGCTAGTCAGCGAATTACCTCAGATTTTAAGCCCTTGCTAAAACATATGGTGATCAAAATGAGTGAGAAAGCGGGAGCAAGCAAGGGGGCAAAAGATATTACTTTCATACGGAATGGGAAAATGTGGAGCGCCATTTTCGGACTGTTCATGGAAAATACGACATTGACTTCACGCCGAAAAGCCAGCTGAGAAAGAGAACGGTGGACGAACTAAAATCCCAGTTGTCCGGACAGCAGTCATTTTTCACTCAACATACTTCAAAAGCGAAAGTCGCCACCGAAGTATCTTTCCGGGTGAGTCACGCCATTGTTCTTCCAAGACGGAGAGATGGTAAAAGAAGCATTCGTTGAAGCAGCTGACTCCTTGTTCAGAGACTTGGACAGTTCTGTAACTTACTCACACAGGAAAAGTACCCCAATGTTGGGTAAAATTCATTTATCTTCGTCTGGTTCGGACTTCGTCGAGTTTCTTGATGAAATGCCAGTTGAGTCGATAGTTGGTACACAGCAAAAACTATCGATGAGAAGGTTTCTTCAGCCGTCATCTGTACAAAAGTGAAGGTTTCGGACGTTTCATACAATAGCCTGCTTAGGCAAAACAGGTTAGGCAACTTTCGCAATGCTGATGAGAGTCGTTATGCTGATGAGGTGATACCGGAGGGAGTGGGGGTAATAGGCCAGTCGTTAGTCAGGAATGTAGGAACAATCAGTGGGGCCACAGGGAGGGGTCCCTTGCCCCCCCCCCCAACCTGAGAGTAGGGACCTATCATAGCTGTGTCCGGCGCCACCATGTCTGGACATTAGGGATATATAAATGGGGCCGATACGACCAGTCAGACTTTAGTTCGCTGACGAAGCCTCTTGGATAGGAGGCGAAACGTCCGAAACCTTCACTTTTGTACAGATGACGGCTGAAGAAACCTTCTCATCGATGGACCACTCCTGTACGACTGAGAGCTTACACAGACGTACAGCAAAAACTACTTTATTCAGTAACAATCGCGAGAAACATCTCGAGTTGGAGCTGGACAAAAGAAGAACCAACGCCTGCCTCTTCAGGCTTAGTTTAAAGAATACCGCGACAGTCTGTTGACCAATCAGTTGCGGACAAGTCGATCTTCCGTCCAATCGGCTACGAACAACTCAGTGTTGGGAGGGCCTTAGACTGAATTTGCCTGTTGCAACAACTATTGAACTAATATGCTTGATAATGCTATGTAAACTAAATTAAACATGCAATAATCATAACATGTCAAACATGAAATAACATAATATGTTTACTAATCTAAGCATGAAATAACGTAATATGTTTACTAATGTGCATAAGCACTCTATCATTCCCTCCTGTTGCACATTTAAACATCAGTACATACATTTCCAAAACAGTTTTCATGCATGCGTGCACATCATACTAACTGCACAGGGAACCATTCTTTATTTTTACTTTACTCATCTAATCTAATCTAATCTAATCTAATCTAATCTATCTAACATTATCTAACCTAATCTAACACCATGGAGAAGGCGAAAAACCTCTATCACAACTTTACTGCTGTGATATGTAACCTTTCCATTTGTGAGGGTTTTTAATTTTAATGAGGAAAATTCCTTCTCGGCTCTCCGTTTCTTTTTTTGCTTTTGTTTGTTGGAGCAACCACACTCTGGCCATGGTGTACTATTCCTAGCTACAACACAGGGTCCCCTTCACGCATTTGTTGATACAAAACCTTTGCGTAATTCACCTGAGAATTAGTTATCATATTCATTAGCATTGCTCTTAAGCATGGAATAGTACAACCAATGACTAAGAAAATAAATACAATCACAATTGCGAAAGGGCATTCTGAGCAAAGTCGTACACCAAGGGCCCCCAAAGAGCCCGGCAAAAATCCACGGGTGATCAGGCCGGTGATCTTTGGCCATGGCAACTCTGAGATCCCTGACAACAGACAAAGCATCAGTCATGTTTATGGAATTCGCTTCTTCGGGTATGTACGTACAACATGTGTCACCCACCGTAGCACATACGCCGCCTTGTGGAGCTGTCAAAAGGTCCAAAACCATTCTATTTTGCAGCACCATTTGTCTAATTGCTGCAATTTCAGTGTTTTGCATTTCATCTACGATCAAACTGGCATTTACAAACACTTGAAACCTGTAGTCAATTGTTTCAATTCGTAGCATGTTTTTAGCCACTCCAATTTGTGGAAAAAGAGCTAAGATTACCTTACTTCCCGTGCTATGGTGTTTGAAATGTTCTGGAACATCAGTTCCCCAGATCGAATCATGGGGCTTAAACGACACTCTTCTTTTCACATGATGGTGCGCTGGACGACTGGTAACGATGAAAGTATTGTCAGTTACAGTAACAGATGCGCACATACCGTAGGAATAAAAGAATATACTTTCCAACCACATAACCACCAAAGATGTGAAGATACGGGTAAAATGGTGACATTGGTGTTTAACGGTAGCACATATAAACATCTATTCTCATCTATAAAACCTAAGTTTTGACCTGTACCGTATATTGCAACGCATACTGGTAATCGCCACCCGCTCTCGGTAATAACCTGATTTTCAGTTTCCAAAATGGTATCTAAACTTGGAACAATCTCTCCTCTCGAAGCATTGCGAAGAACTAGAAAATGTTGATCAGGTTTATGCGAAGATATTAACATATAAGCAACGCGAGCAATTTTATCTCCAATACCTTTGAATGCACTCGCTGTTGCATCACCGAATGTGTGTTGGTGTTTTCCAGCTACTCCCCTCAGGCAGGCGCTACCGATCCATGCGCACCAAATCCAGCAGACATTTAAACAGCTTCTTCCCCCAAGCCATTAACTCTTTGAACTCTTTCAACAGTAGCCAAAATGGAACTGTATAGTGCCACTTAGCAGTTTTTTTGACAACGATACTAGTGCAGCGTGTTCTACCGGAAACAAATTCCTTGTGTGTCCTACATACTTGGCAATAAAGATGATTATGATTCTGATTCTGATTCTGATTCTGATATAGGAACAAACGAATCAATTACTTTTCCTATTTTGTTTAGCAATTAATGTAGCATAACGATACCACGTCTTTGATAACAATGGATTCCAGTCATGTTTTTCTCCTGCAGACGGTTGATGTCCATGACACCTGAATTTTGGGCTTTTTTGTCAGGTGTTTCCATCCAGGCTGTCAGTTTGATGTGTGGTTTGCGCTGGAGAGGCGATGTTACGATTGGTGATGTCACAGATGACATCATGCTTATAGTTACGGGAAACCCAATGTGATGTTCACGAAAATCAGTACAGAGTCTCATGTCCATGCATCCTGCAACCTTGTGAGTTACGATAACGAGTTGGATATCTGTCATTGTGCCAGTTCCAGTTCCTAATTAGTTCCCTCGAGCTATCTTGACTTTTATTTTTTCCGCCGTCCCAACTCTCCATTGAAGTTGGATTTTGTCCATTTAGGCCCCGATTGAGTAGTCCAGATTTATACAATGTATATTGATGTCTTATGATGTGTATATCTGATTTACAGTATTTTGTCCATGGGTAACTCGGTAACACTTCCGCTTCCGGGTCGAGTGTACGCTGGCGCGCTTTGGCTGCCGCTGCTTGTTTTTAACATCTTTTTAGCCTTTTTTAACCTCTTTTTAGCTTTTTTATGGTTCACGAACCTCTGGAAATACCAGACAGTCACCAAACGAACGTTGGCTATCGATTCATCTCATGATTCCGGTCGCTTATACGGATCACAGACGAAGCCGCGTCATCATCTCCACCCAACTGTTCCCGCTGTCGAGGGCTACCCTGGCCGCTACCTCTATCTCGGTGTTGCTGGTGAATGTCATGTCGCTTCTCCATCGACCTATTGGGCGGCTGCAGTACTCGGCGGCGGAGCTGCTGAAGTTCCGCTCCCAGAGGTATATCCATCGCGGATCACGTCGAGGCTTTCACCTTGATGGCTCCAAGTATATCACCTCCCTGTGGTCATCCGTCCACCAGCCGCATAGAACGAGCAGCCGCTGTGTCGATCACCATATGTTAGCCGGCCTGGCTAGGTCGGCTAATGCGCCTCGCAGTGGGGACGCCACCAGCGTCAATTTCGGCCTCCTCAACGTCCGCTCGCTTACGGGAAAGGGGTGCCTTGTCCAAGACATCCTAATTGACCGTAAGCTTGACTTTTTTTGTATAAATGAGACCTGGCAAATGGCGGGAAACTTCTTCGAGCTCAACTACGCGACTCCACCAGGCTTTGTTTACATTTATAAGCCCCGCCTCTCAGGCCGTGGAGGTGGTCTCGCGATAATTTACCCCAAGAACTGGAAAATCCTTCAATTTTCACTCCAGGAAACCCTATCATTCGAATGCCTTGCATGTAAAATTTCTGGACCCTTGCCCACTATCCTAGCCACTGTATACCGTGCACCAAAACCACATTGTGACTTTCTAAAAGAATCAATTCTCGGACTTTCCCACCCACATAAAAGACCACACCCTGGACCTCATTTGCATGTCTGGCCTTATCCCAAAGAATTGCACGGCTAATAAACTTCCTATAACAGACCATTTGCTGGTTTCATCCAACGTTTCCATCACCCTCTCTCTCCCCAAACCACCCTGTGTCATCACATATCGCAACATCAAGGACATCAACATTGCCACCCTCGCTGAGATGATTGCCACCCTGACTCCGGACTACAACTCATCCCCTGATGAACTTGTCTCCCGGTACAACGCGGACCTCACGAACACCCTCAACGCCCTTGCTCCTGTAAAGTCCCGGTCCGTCCAATTTACCCGGTCTGCCCCCTGGTTCACAGCCTATCTCCGCTCCATCAAGACAAAAACTCGCCAACTGGAAAGACTTTACCGGAAGACCGGGCTCACTACTCACAAGGACATATACACAACTCACCTCACCCATTACAAGGACTCAATCTCACGCGCAAAATCGCAATATTACTCTGGACTCATTGACACTAATCCTGGAAACTCATGGGTCCTCTTTTCCCTCTATCACAAAATCATACAACCTCCTATCTCTCTCCCCTCACACTTTTATTCCTCTGATACATGCAACACTCTGCTTATGTTTTTTAGTGAAAAGATCAACAAAATCCATCAGCACCTCGGGTCCTCTGCCCCCCCCCCCCTCTCCCAGCCTTTCTACTCCTTCCCAACTACTTTACGCTTGTCGTGCGGCGAGACTGCAAGCAGGTGGAAAGAGGATAAAAGTTCACTCAGCTAGATGCAGGAAGGGTGTTGTGAGTTTTCTTTATTTGAAGTTGATATCAGTTTTCGGCAGACCACAGGTAACACTGCTCTCCAGGCTGTCCTTTCTCCCTCTTCTTCCTCCTCAAAGTGACTGGCTCAGGCTGGCTTTAAAGGTGCTTCACCTGAGCTTCCGGCCAATCAGGTCCCAGCGGCAATTGGCCATTCCCAGGTGGTTGCAATCACCTTCTCAGAGTCAATTAGTGGTCGCGCAACTCTACTGTTCTGGATGGGGAGAAATGCGCACCTTTCTCCCATCCAAAATACAGAGAACACATTTAACATTTCTTTTGGCATCATGACACCGCTTTTGAACTCCCCCATCCCTCTGTAATCTCAGACATTATCACCAAATCCAAGAACTCCTCCTGTCAACTCGACCCCCTCCCTACTATCCTTATCAAGTCCTGCCTACCCTCTCTTCTTCCATTTATTTCAACCATTATTCACTCCTCATTATCCACTGGAATTGTTTCTATCCCACTCAAAACCGCAGCTGTTACTCCAATCCTGAAAAAACCTGGCTCAGATCCAAACGATTTCAATAACTTACGTCCTATTTCCCACCTTCCATTCATCGCCAAAATCCTTGAAAGACAGTTGTGTCCCAGCTTCACTCTCACCTCACTCACAATAACCTCTACGAACAATTCCATTCTGGTTTCTGCCCCCGCAACAGTACTGTATCGGCTCTCATAAAAATAACGAATTATCTTTTTTATGGCAGCCGATGCCGGTTCACTCTCCATCCTCATCCTTCTTGACCTGACCTCAGCTTTTGACACCATTTCCCACCCTATCCTGCTTGACAGACTTTCCACCCTAGGCATCACCCACACCACACTTCGCTGGTTTCATTCCTATCTCTCTAATCGCTCACAATTTATCCACAATTTATCGTTCACCTCACGGCCCTCTCCTGTGTCCTCTGGTGTGCCTCAAGGGTCTGTCCTGGGGCCAGTACTTCTCTTTATTATCTACCTACTTTCTCATGGCAATATTTTCCATAAGTTTGGCATTCACTTTCACTGCTTCGCGGATGACACCCAACTCTACCTCTCCAGCAAACCCGACGCCTCTCTTCCACCTTTATCCCTCTCACTTTGCCTCTCAGAAATTAAATCCTGGCTTTCCCATAACTTTCTCAAGCTTAACAGTGAAGAAACTGAACTTCTCCTTGTCGGTACCAAATCCACCCTCCACAAAACTAACAGTTTCTCTCTCACCATTGACAGTTCAACCGTGTACCCCTCCCCTCAGGTCAAGAGCCTGGGTGTCATCCTCGATAGCTCACTATCTTTCCACTCCCATATAAATAACATAACTCGGTCTGCTTATTTCCACCTCCGTAATATTAACCGTCTCCGTCCCTCGATCACCCCTCACTCCGCTGCTATCCTTATCCACAGTCTCGTCACCTCCCGCATCGATTATTGTAACTCACTTTTCTTCGGTATCAATCAGAAATTTCTCCATAAACTCCAACTCTTCCAAAATTCTTCAGCCCGGATCATCACTAGAACACCCTCCTTTCACCACATCACCCCTGTCCTCCAGCAACTTCACTGGCTACCTGTTAAACATCGAATCAAATTCAAAATACTTCTGTTTACATTCAAAGCCATCCATAACCTTGCCCCTCCCTATCTTTCTGACCTTCTTCAAATCTCCGTTCCCTCTCGGTCCCTCAGATGCTCATCCTCCCTTTCAGCCGCTCTGCTCCCAAACTCTGGAATTCACTTCAACCCAACATCCGTAATATTGACTCCCTCCCTATTTTCAAGTCCCACCTCAAAACCCATTTGTTTAAAATTGCTTTCAATGTCTAATTCATTCTGCTATTTTATTATGTATCATTTTACTTATGGTTTTATTGTTATGTGCTTTGTGTTATTGTTTTTATTGTAAAGAGTCCTTGGGTGTTTTGAAAGGCGCTTGAAATTAAATGTATTATTATTTTGCTGGCGGCCCCGAACCAAAAAGTGATGGAAAAACACAGAATGTATTCGATGACAGCCGTGTAGAAATGTTGTAGCACCTCTCTTAATGTGTTAATCTGTACTTGGTAATTACTTTCAATGTTTTAGCTCCTCCGCACTCCAACACACCTGATTTACTTGATCGTTATCGTTTCAGGTTTCTGCAGTGCTTACTGATGAGCTAGCTGGTCATTTCAATCAGGTGTGTTGGAGTAGGGTGGGATCCAAAGGAAGCATGATTTGACTCTCAAAGGAAATGGAATTCCCTACCCCAGTGCGAAGGTCTCACGTACTGTATGTGGACCGACAGAACATCAGATGCATGGGAGAGCGATAGTACCGGTTAGCGTTTGACCTATCTGGTGGCAATTGCCGATTGTTGTGGCATGGGTTGTTCATGACAGTTTTCCGTGATGTATCATATTTAGAAAATAATTATTTCTACTCTACAGGGACTTCAAATGTGTCAGTCAATTCAATAGTATGTGCCATACAGTATATTTTAGCTGTAATCGTTACGGCACTCTTCAATGTTGACCCTTTGCAACTGTACAAGTCTTAAGAGGGGAAATTAAGATGGAACAGGTATTGATTACTTCACTTTAAAGCTGTTCATGCAGCTTAGAAGCCTCCACAGTAGCAAGTTGATAATATTTCCAACTGCATGAGATCAGACATATAATAAGCTTCCAACACAGCAACATGTGGGGTTGTGGAATCACACACGCAGCTTCTTAGCAGCATGCTGAGATGCTCCATCAACTTCTCCCAGGGTGCCACACCGACAAACTTTCGGGGGTGACAGACACTGAACTCACTAATGACAATGAGTACATTTGTTATTCTTGTTAGCACAGTGCCCTTTAAAGGAAGACTTCACAATTAGCCGGGTAAAACGAGAGGACGTGAAAAGATTGTGCTTTGATGAATAAAACAATGAAAAAGTGAGTCAAAATTAAGTATGTCAAATATACATAAATAAATAAAGGAAAGGAAAAACGATCCACAATTTCCTAATCAGCACAATAATAGTTCGGTGACAGTTTGATAGAAACTCCATCTCATATTCATAGAATGCACATAAAATATGAGATGTGTGACTTATTATATTCTTATCAGAATGGGTAACTATTCTTCTTGGGTACATTCTTGGTAATTGATTAAGTTGATGAAATTGTTTTAATGAACACTGGAACTCATCTTTGAGTGGATTGGTTGATATAAGTACGCCAGTGTTATGATAATTGCAAATGTTTTTTATATTCAATGAAAATTTGAGTGGTGCTAAAATTAAGAAAACATTCATCAAGAAAAATCTGCAGAACGCCATTGTTGTACCAAGACAACACAGTGAATCCAACATTCTCCCAAATTGTAGGCAACTTTATTTATAACTTTAACTGTATCTACTACCTACCTACACTGATTGTAAACCAGATTTGTCTAAATATGTATTTTATTTAGAACGAAGTCAATAACCACTGTACCAAAACAAAATAAAATTGAGTTTTTTTTTCCCTTTTTGTGTGAATTATTTACAAACCAACAGTTCCAGTGGCTAGCGTTTCGACCTGACACTACATAGGTGCAGGGTTTGAATCCAGCTTTGGGCTTCCTGTGTGGAGTATGCATGTTGTATCTATGCCTGTGTGTGAGTGTGGATGTCTGTATGTGTGTGTGTGTGTGGGGGGGGGGGGGTAGGAGAGTGTGCGTGTGTGTGAGAGAGAACGGATGATTGTTCATCTCTGTGTGGCCTGTTGTTTGTCTGACAACCAGTTGAGGGTTTCCCTCGCCCAAGGATACATGGGATAGGCTCCAGCACCCCTTTCGACCGACCCTTGTGAGCATCAGCGGTTCGGAAAATGGTTGGATGGATGGATTTTCAAACTGATTTTGATGTAATTGTTCTACACATATCGTCCCCCGTCGGCCTCCATCGGTCATGGCTGACCATGGATGACTGTCCCGGTGGACAGTGTGCCTGGGCGGTGTATTATGCAGAGCAGGTTGTTGCCTATGCAGCTTGCTCCCCCTCTCCACCACGCTGACTGGACCAAAGGAACAGCTGAGCTGATACAATTTGGGGTCAGTATGGTCGCAGGAGCTGCCGGAAAGGTAGCGGAGTTCGCTACCAGACCGCCTTAGGTGCGCCATTACCGGATTGATTTCAGGTTTACTCCCATAGGAGCTGCCGGAAAGGTGGCGGATCTCGCCACCAGACCGCCTTAGAGGCTCCGGAGACTCATGGATGGCGGATGTCGTCTTTACACCCGTGTAGGTCTATAGGACCTACCCACTGCCAATCTATGCATATGCATCGTTGGAAACATTTTCCAACATACAATGAAAAGGGAAATAACATATTTAATCTTAAATTCTGATCAGAAGAAAGAGATCACAGCTTATTTATCCAAGACGTTTCACTGGACCCCAGTCAGGTGTATAATCAATGTTAAGATTCTGCTACAGCCACCACCAAATAGTTTGGGTCCAGAATACATTTAATATTAATATTAATTGAGTATAAACCCAAAAAGGCTCCAAAGTCCTCAAAATGAGGTCAATTGTTTAAAACTAACACGCTGAAGTGGCATTTCCCAGTTATGCTCCGCAGAAATACAATACACATTGTGAGAATGAGTCAAGTCAATATAAATGTCTTCAAATACAAGTTACCTAAGCCCCCTGCCCTCTCCCCATTACTTGGATGAATATAATTGAGACATTTTTAAAAATACATTCTGTGGTCTTTTAGTAATTTCATCAACCTTTTTTTATTTTTATCTTTGCTTTCAAATATTTCTAATCCTTTGTTGGGAAAATAAATTCCAATTGGATGTATCCAATATGAATTGGTTCTTAATTTGATTTTCTCATTAACTGAAAATATAATCTGAAACACAGAATAGTTGTATTAAGCGTGAAGTAGAGGCGTATATCAAGCGGGGCATTGATAAAACATGCGCTGAATAACAAAAAGCCCATGAGGACACAATAGGAGATGTCTTGTAGTCTATGAAAATGAAGCCTTTGAAAATGTGATGTACCTCTGCAATTCCCTCAAACCATGGGGGTCTAAAATAATGGGTCCTTGGCAGTGTGCACTCCATCTTTGTTCTCCAGTAATTCGACACATGAATGCCATTGACCACCTCATACTTATTATGCTCAGATGGTTTTGGAAATCAGACCCTGGATGTTTTCTCAATTTGCCCGAAGGCAGTGATTTAAAGAGATAAAAGGGGCTAAATTCTGGCACAAACACATAGTCCAATTCATCATTGACATGACCTTGACTCACTCTGGAGACATGAATCTTGAGAAGGTAATGATATAAAAGTGGAGTGCTACAGGTCCCCCATTTCATTCAAGGTATCTTTTGTAATCACCAAGGCAATGGTTAACAAGGCAGATATCACATACATGTCAATGTTAAATCATAACCTCAAACACAGACTTGTCAAATATACCCAACCAGTCTTGAGGGTTATATTGGATTACATTACCTTTAGTCATCTCGCAAAGGAAAAAAAAATCAAGCAAACCAAAACTTATCAGACTGAAACCATATTTTAAATTAAAAGCTATTCAGTGTACCGCTACACTATTGACGCTATCAGTCATGTCAACTTAGGGCAATAAAAGCTGACACAGCTTGAAAATAACTCGCTTTTGTCTAAAGTTCCTCTTTCAAGTTTATTTTGTTGGCATACTGAATATATAGCATTCATAGGCCACAGAATGAAAAAAAAACTGAATGCCATTCATATTTACAACTTATAAGTGTAGTAATAGTTGTTTAAACATGTATAAAAGTGTATAAACATGAATTAAGGAGTCCAAACCCTCCCAAGATGAGTACCAGACTCCCAAACTGTGTTTCGAGGCGAGCTCAATTTCATCCAGTTGCCACTTCTCAAACTCATCTGAAACTCTGAGCTGGGAAGCTGAGATCCAAGTATGGCCTTAGTTTTTCTCCCCCTCTCATGGGACTAAAAACTGTCTTGACCAGTATAAAGAGAGGCTGAGAAAATAATTTATAAATGTGTTTGATCAAAAGTCAAAGTCGAAGTCAGCTTTATTGATGATATCAAATATAATGCTGTAGGGTCGTAAATACAACTACACAACACAGATATAAACAGTTAGGCTATAAGACCTCCCCCAGTGGAGCATCATCTCCTCTGAGATCCATGTATATATTTCACCATAAAGGGTCATTTAAGCCTTGTTTAATCTGTTTTCTCACCTAGTTTCCCCTTTGTGACACCACCAAGCTAATAAAGCCGCTTAACTTTCTGATTGATGGGGGCTCACAAAACCCTCTACTACGAGAAGGTGACAGTTCAAGTCGGGGATATATGTAATTAAGTGCGGCGTTCATCTTAATCATGGAAATGCGGGACATTACAAATACTGTTTTTAAAGTTAACCCGTGTTACTAAGTTAATCACAGTCAGCGAACAAACAATAATAATGCAGACAAACATTATGATTCAAATCTACCAATTCAAGGTGAATCAATATTTCATAATCATTTTGAGATAGTGAAAGATTCATTGGATGTTTGACAAGCAGGAGAAACATGCCATAATAACAGCAAGTATTTTCTTTCTCTCAATCCTACAGAATGTTGACGTGAACCTCCAAGGTCTTGCGTGCACTATCCTATTGGCCTGTGTGTCCCAGACAGCTGTCCTTTCCTTGACATCGGTGAAAGCTATCTAATCTCACTTTGATCTGATTAGATAGTGTGTGCCAAATTAAAGAGCAACAACCTTGGGCGGGCTGTCAAGCAAACATGCTGCCAG
The DNA here is from genome assembly GCF_051943395.1 of Hippocampus bargibanti. Taxonomy (NCBI): domain Eukaryota; kingdom Metazoa; phylum Chordata; class Actinopteri; order Syngnathiformes; family Syngnathidae; genus Hippocampus; species Hippocampus bargibanti. The sequence goes on from NC_142735.1 coordinate 10,507,775, forward strand.
ACGCTTTTAGATAAATATTATAATGTGCTTCAAATCAGGTTAAAATACAATCTGCAAAAGGTCTCGTCTTCTTTGGCCTCTGTTTATGCAGCAACGCCCGAAAGCCAAATGTCCCTAACTTTGTACAATTCAGAATTCAAACAGAATCTAATGAACAAATTTGCTTTTACGGTTTTAGCAGAGGTCATGTACCGAATTTGTGTATGTGTACGTTTTTCTTCAATGTCTGTATAGCAGCATGCAGAGCCTGTCCTTGGAGACAAGTTTCTCATTTGGGCGACAAAATAAAAAGTTGAATCAAATCAAATATCACCATCATCATCATCAATGTCATCTTCGCATTTGTATTGTTTTCATGCACTGTCTATGTTAACTCATTCACTGCCATTCCTGAATTTATTCGGCAATTGAAAATATGGGATGGAACGCCATTCCCAAAATTATTCGGTTTTGTTTTTTCCTGTGGGGCGAGGGTGCCGATAAAGCACTGGTCAGACCTCTGGCAATGTTTCCCCCTCCCACGAGAGGGAGGCATTTGCCTTTTGTCCAGCCTCCTTCACTTGCACCTCATATTACTCCAGACCCATCTAACTTAGGAATTAACTCTTTTTTTCTGATGGAAGAAGAGAGTCTCGGGCAGCGGTGCATGGTTTCCAGCTCTCCCAGGAGCAACGCACCTGATTCAAATCATAGGACCATTTTGATGCTCATTCAGAGCTCGCTGATGAACGATTCAGACGATCATCTGAATCAGTGTTGCAGCCGGGTCAGATGGAAACCATGACAGTGACCCCCCAAGCCTGGAGCTGTCCGGTCTAAGGTTTTTTTATGCTGCATTGAATGTTTCTGTAGTCCTAAAACTATAGTAGTCCTATAAAATTACAGTAGTATTCTGTAGTCCTAAAACCTATACTGTGGGTCCTGGATTTTGAGTGAAAATGACAAAAACGTTGGAATTGGAATTGAAATAAGGACATTTATACATCACTTTAAAAATAAAACATTTAAGCACTTTGGCAACAACATACTAATTGTCTGGCCTTGTACTAGCATGGCCCACAACATGAGTTGGTCAGATCATTACAGAAATTGGTCCCTAAACCACCGATGTTTGGAAACTCCATGCATGAAGAATATGCACGCTACAGCACGCTTGGCTGACAGCCCAAAGTCATTGCGGTCTAACTGGGGCATTGGCGGGTGGGAGCTGATCCCCTCCAGTACATGACCAGAGGGTACGACAAATTGAGGTTGCAGACAGGGAACTGGGCTTGTGAGAAGTCCAACATTTGGCTTATAATGTCCAACTCTGAAACAAATCATGATGTGGCTTCATGTAGTGCATTGCTGCGATTTTTTTATATGAATGATCTGCGTACATGATTTAGTTTTTTATTAATTTATTAACATTTTGTAATTGGCTGCCTCATGTCCAAGCTGGAAATGGCTCCAGCAAACACTAATGAGCATAATTAGGATTGAAAATGGATGGAGGTGTGTTTGATATTTTGCATAATTAGACCAAAATATACTAAAGTGAGCAGGTGACAAATAAAGTGGCTTTTGGAGTTCATATCAAAGTCACATGTTATGGCTTTCACATTCTTCTATACAAAGCGCATCCCCAAAATTGTGCTTTCTACGGTTCTTGCGGCCATTCCTCCATCCTGGAAATAAATTAAGAGTTACGTGTACATGTGTCCATAGAGTTTATGAGAGTCAGAAAGATTGTAAAACATGGGTGTGTTAAGCTTTATTTTAATGCGGTGGAGGGCGGTCCACTCCCCCTGTTCGGACATAATAAATAAACCATGCGCTCCGGTTGCAAAGTGGTGTCATCAAACAATACAAATCAGCACTCTCCCTTGTGTCTAAAACTCATCCCTTTTTACAACATCAGCAAATAAAAACATATATATTCAGGGCATTGTTTTCACTCCTCTCGAATAAGCTGTTTGGGTCGGGGTGTTTGTGGAGTTTAGCTCCTCAGATAGTTCGCATAAATCTTGAGAAAGAATTCTGAAAAGAAAACAATTTGGGTGTTGGTTGCAGTGAGGAAGCTGCAACAACCAATGACTGGAAATTGGTCACATCTGCACGGTCCGGGAGTTAGTTGACCACACAGGCAAGAGGTTGAATAATACTGTTGTAAATCTCCCTCAAATGAATTTCAAATCAAGAAGCTGATGTGAGCTAATATCTTGATGCCATAGTGGTGAGTGTCAGGAACTGTAAGCCACACTTCGCAATAACACTTAACAGCATGAAACAAATGTTCTGAGACTCGGGGAAATGTGAAAGATGTGTAAGTTGTTTAATTTTTATGTTATATTATCATCATCATCATTGCTAGAACATGCAGGGTCATTTGAGATTTATTGATAGTAATGATGGTGTTTCACATTGCTCATAGTCGTCCCCCCGCAACCTTTAGGCACATATTTCAAACTCTATAGAACCAAGACAAGAACATGTAATTAATTTGACTGTACGTCACACCTGGGTACAGTGTCAGTCCTCAAAACTGTTGGTGAAATGATGTGCCACATATGGTGTATGTTTGTCACGTATTGTAACATAATGTAATGTATATTTGTAATGGTGCACAAGCTGTGGTAAAAAGGACAATACATATGCATTGCTTTTAAAAATGTGATGAACACAAAACGTAAAAGTGATTCTGATGAGTTTACTTGTAAATTACATCTGCAAATGATGTAGAAGGACTAAATCATTATTTCTGAAAACCGTTGGTGAAAGTGCAGCTGATTAATAGAGAGGGTTCCTTACAGCCAATCATCCTTAAGGATATCTAGCTCAGCACCAGTTGGTGGCTTAAAACAAGGACGCGGGCCTTTCAGCATATGACCAGTCATAATGTGGTAGCCAGATGAGCACCAGATTTCACCACATTTCCAACCAACTTGATTGGCAATACAAATTGAAACTGGGACAATACCCCGCCCATAGCAACAAAATGTTTCTTCTTGAAACAACGGCAACCGAATCTGGCTTATACGATTTGAAATACAAAGTACGTCTCATATCAAGGCTATTTTCTCTGTTAATATCCGAGCTCTCAATTGGACGTTCCTATCTCACGCTCTTATGTGTTGCGGTTTACCGTGCAAATCCTCCTTTGAAGACTGAAAAGTGAGCACTTAGTTGCAGTTCCAAGCAATTGCCAAGTGTGACTGGAAAACTGTCGCTCATACTCTATTGCTGGTGCATACAAAACTCCAGCGTAATCTTTGTGTGTTGTGTTCTTTGCAAGAAGGAAATCATGAGCGATATGGAACTGGTCGTCACAAGGCTGCCTGTCAAAATTGTTTCCAAGCCGTTAAGATTATTACAGATCGAATTTCATTTTGCTATGCTTTTGAATTGTATAATCAATTCCAGGGTACAAATGTTCATGTTTGTTGTGCTGATTATATTCCATCATTTGCTCTGACTGCTCAATTCAAAAAAGTCACGTGTGTAAGATTTGTTGTGAGTGTCAGTTTCATAAACATACAGTTTCGTTTGGGTGTCCCGCAGTTTTTTCCCTTATCACCTATTTATCTCACTTTTATGAGATATCTGAAACAATCCACATATTGTTGACCACCATAGACACATAGGAGTAGTAGTCGGCTGTTTAAAAACAAGAAATACCAATTTTTAAATGTATCACACATTATTTACATTAGGTGAACGGCAGAAATTTCTTTCATTGGTTTGAATGCAAACATTTTTTTCACTATTTGGTGTTCTTTAATGCCACGATGAATGACTGATCATTTTGCCATTTTGATTCACTCCAGGTATTAGGGATTTCACATGTCTTGTATTTATATTGGCTTTCCATTTACCCTTCAATTGCATATTTGGATATCAATTCTTTTTTTCTTTAGCAATTTCTTTTTAACACTGGAATATCTGATTATGTGGACCGGTATATTGTGTATTACAGCCAATATATTATAAATATGTAGCTGTGAAATGTAATATTTGTGGAAACTGTTTTTTGGGGGGCTGCGGGGGGTGTTTCTTTTTCAATATATCTCATGTAGTGTTCCCATACCAATTATTATATTGTCGTATGACTGTGGTCCCTTCTCATTCATCACCGTTGTCATGAGAGCAAAAGCTGTTTTTTAATTCTCAACAATGAAGTAAATTAACAGTCAACACCTTTAGAATGAATGTATTTTCTCTTTCTTTACACAAGCCATTTAAAAGGTACCCAATTGTTGACCAATGAAGCAATTTCAAATAAGATTTATGACAAATTAAAAATCGCAGAAACCTCATCATCAGTTCAAGACAGACACGGGTGTGTTACATTTATTCACTTCAGTCACAACACAGCATGTGCTTCAATTAAGCAACTCTGAGGTTTGGATTGATTTTTTGAAGTGGAGTTTACTATTACTTTATCTTAACGTTTGGCCTAATTAAAGCATTACAATATTCACTGAGTCGTCAAATTTAAAACCTGAAATAGACTGTGCCAAAAATGCTCAAAATTGTTTCAAGATGCCTATGCAGATCCAGGCTTATTGATTTTATTTCAATTAATGAATAATTCAGTCAGATGAGTTTTCACATTGTTGCATCAGAAATATAGTCTTAGAGAAAATCATTGAAGTAGAAATAACTGTGCATAAATGTTTTATTGGATTCTTGGCACGAAAAGTTTCTATATTCAGAGAGACTTGCCATGGACATTAGGGAGGGTCTCGGTCTCACTTTAATATCAAGCTCAAAAATATATATATTTCTGAATAATAGAAGAAACAGTGCTTTGCGTTCAAATAGTCAGAATGAGTTTATATCATGGGTGAAGCAGAAGAATGACCTTAAGTGTGAGACAGATGGACAATTTGGTCAGTATCTGCCCTGCCAGGGCTGACATTTCCATTCGTGTTTGCTTGACAGACAGCCATTGTTGCTGGTGCTTCTTGCCGGTTAATTCATGGTGTTTCTCAAGAAGAACAGAGCATTAGCTTGATTTTTCTATCAGTCAAAGTCAGATGCCGTTCTAAAGCAAAATCCTCATTTTGACACGTTGACTGTGTCCTGTGTTCACACTGACAAAGAGCCAGATGGCGTACATAGCAAAAAAAATTACATTGGCAGATCCATTCTCAGCGATGCAGAAGTATCACCCCTAATACACGCACACACACAATGAAAGTGCCAAAAGGTGGCATTGAAAAGGATAGCTAATGGAAACACAGTTTCTCTGCGTATTCATCTTTAACGAGAGTAATTGGCCATATCGGCTCAAGTACTGCACAGCCATCATGCCGCCTGAAAGCTACTACAATAATGTGACATTTATGCAGATTATTTATTAATCTGACAATGAAAGGTGCAAGAAGCTATGGTGGAGGAGACATGTCGTCTTCAGAAAGTGGATGATGAGAAGGTATAAAGACTATTTTCACCCTGAATCTATTCAGGTTGGCTTTCATTGTTGCCACTGTCAAAAGCTGTCAGGCCTGAAACAGCCCTGACAACAGTATCCTCCAGATAGGTGCTCTCTCTGGTCTTGGATAGCTTGGGCAGACTTTTACAGATGGGAAGCAAACTGTTTGTCCTTGGTAAAGTACTTGAAGGGATATATTTCCACCTTTCATTTGCTTTTGAAAAGTGTTTATCTGCCTGAGTGTTTATTTTTGCAGGTAGAAAAGAATAAATGAGCAGGTTTACATTTACATTGATCTTCGGCGCTTTTAGACCAAAACATTAGGATTTGCAGGGCTTGACAACAAACGGCCCTGAATTCTTTTGACAAGTTGTGGACAAAAGCCTGAAATTTAATTTAACTTTCAAAAATTTGCGATGAAGATCACCGTACACAGTGTTACAAAACACAGAAGTGCCAAAGCAAATTTATGCGGCAGCCCAAGTGCAGCTCCTTTTTATTGATTTGTGGTTCTCATTTAATCTGTCTCGTATATTTGACCTCATATACATCAAGTAACATGCATCACTGTGAGCAAATGCATTTGAGTTTGTGATGCGGGAAGTGTGTTGCATAGATGTTGTCCTCAGATTTTGCGAGGGAGATGGTAAACTTTTCAAGAATTGTTTTTTTCTGCCCTACTCACGACAGTGTTGTGCATTTGACTTTCAGCTGTTGCCTGACCTTTTCTGCTTCATTAAAGTGCCATATTAAGAAGTGAAAATGAATAAACCATCCTGCCTGTAAATTGTTATTAATAATTATTCCTTTCTAATAATTAATAATCATTCATTTCATTGTCAGATTAATACATAATCTGCATAAATGTTATTATTATTATATTTGATTTCTAAGCGGCTTTCAAAACTCTCGAGGTCACTTTACAGTTCCGGTATGAGTTTTATGTTGTGGGTGAGCAGCGGCAGCCACACGCGCCAACGTTCACTCAACTCTGAATAACTCAAATAGATAGAAAGCTATCTTGCTAATAGATATCTAGCTAGCCAGCCAGAATGTTGAGTATTTACTATTTTGACGATGTTTGACGTATTGTTTTTATAGGAAACCGTATAATAACGGGCAAGATATACTGTGCGCGTGCGCACACACACACACGCAATGAAAATGTGGTGCATAAATACATTAAGATAAAAAATGCATAATAATAATAATTAAAAACGTTTTTATTTGAAAGAGACTTTCATCATGAAGCAATTAGGCTTTCCACACTGTTGGTTTACTTTTTGGCCAATGCATCATGGGGCCTCATTTACTCTACTGTGCCATCATGTGGATAATAAATGTCTTGGCAGAGAGAGTGATTAAAATGATGCCATCAATCAGATTAGGGCCAATGAAGAAAATAAAATTGAAATGGCAGGATTTTCACTTTTTTTTATCTCATAATTCAGACTTTAAAGTGAGAATCGTCACTTTAAAGTCAGGATTTTGAGATTAAAGTCAGGATTCTGACAATAATAATAATCACAATCATAATCATAATCACATCATAATAATCATCATGATAATAAAAAAGAAATCATTGTTATACGCCTTTCAAAACTAAGTCAGACTTCTGAGATAAAACTGAAACTCGTGCCAACTTTATTTGTTTCTTTGCTACCCCTAATCTTCCTGCATAAAAATGGCAGGGAGTTGAGATGTGGATGAATATGTGTCTCTTACTTGAAAGTATAACTGCTTTACTTTAGACATTGACGCACAAACAAGGAAGAAAACACACCTTTCATTCATTTTTGTTGAGGGGAAGGTCTTTAGTTCTTTTGAAAAAAGTTTACACTTCACCTTTTAAAATATCAGGAAGTAGAACACATGAAAACGAGATATACACTGTATTGTCACAATAGTTGAGATTATATATTCGCACTGGTTATTGTAATGTTTACCTTTTTTGGAGGGATCTGCTTAAAATGATCCCTGACACGGGATGTGCTCTTCTTTTTCGTTGTGAAAGGTCCATCCAACGCAGAACAAGTCCGATTGAAGATACGAGTTGGGTGCATCAGTGTATGCTGTCACCTCATTGTCATCTAGGTGCACCATTTTATTTTGAATATTCGAGTGGGTGATGACGGAGAAATCCCGTCTCGCGAAGCATCGGGCGTAGCCAGGTGCGTTCCGAGGCTTTGGGCTTAGCCACAAGCGAAATCAACCCACGCTTCGAACCGCGCTTCGCAATTTTTTTCACCTGGTTACTCAGCACACGCCTCGGAGCCTCGGCATAGTCGGGCACATCACTACTGATAATAATAATAATAATAATAATAATAATAATAATAATAATAATAATAATAATAATAATAATAAATAGAATCATTTTGGAGAAAGCAGAATGTGGCCACAGGTAAAAGCAGGAACCAATGCTTTGAGGGAAGTTTCTTGGTCAACAATGGTTTCCTTGCTATATTGTGTGCTGTTGGGCTGTTGGTTAAAGTCAAATCATTTGCTTCTGTGTAAGATGTCTTTCTCACTCACTCACTCACTCACTCACTCACTCACTCACTCACTCACTTACTCACTCACTCACTCACTCACTCACTCACTCACTCACTCACTCACTCACTCACTCACTCACACACATGCATACATCCACACACACATATACACTTAACACGCAAAACGCCGATGGAGTTTTCTAATCATCGGCATGCGAAAACAAAGTCCGCATTTTACATATCCTGCACTTCTCTCTGAGCTATAAGCAAAATATTACACAGGAACAGCAGCCGCGGTCACGACAGAATTAATAGACTTCTACTGTTGTCACTCGTGTTGTATTTCCAGCTGCCTATGCAGCTTGTGAAGGAAGCTGAAGCAGATTAAATTTGATAGAGGAAAGAAAGGGAATATGCACATGGAGACATAAGGAGAAATTATCTGCAAGGGAGTTGTCAGCAAATGGAATCACAATGAAGCTCAAAGTGATTTTGTTTCAAGCAATGGAAGGAATCCAGGAGGGCTGGCCCGTATTTGATATGACCGGATGCGTTCACATCGCGTATGCATGTGTTATGAATTCAGATATGGATGTACGTATATTATGAAAAGGGGATGTGAACACTGGTGAGCCTGCTTAATGTGTTTTGTCTATTCACACTGGATGCTTCATCTCCTCCACGCTCCATTTGTCAGCCAATCAGGATTTTCGCAGAGATCCAATAAATAACACCGGTCCATCATTGAACAGATTAGGTGTCAGCTAACTTCCGCTCTGCGCCACATTCCGTGTAGAAGCCTCGGGGGGCCGGTGTCCCAGGAGTGATGGCTCATAAAAATGAATCATAGATGAAGGCTAGAGACAGGGTGCTACAGGAGGAGTCTTGATGCATTAAACAGGAACAGTCGATATGTCCTCTTGTGATAATAGAGCATACAGGAGCTGCTGCAAAGCTATTTAACGCTTGTCAATCCAACCTGGAAAGGAAAGCTGGCTTGCAGCGCCAAAGCTGATGGTGGAAATGACTTATTTAGGACATTGAGAGTGAAAGTTTCATGCTGTTCAATTCTAAAAGTAAACTCAAAATGTCAAAAGTTGTTTGTTGTTTGATCATCTAGGAAAAACAAAGTCATGACACTGCATGTAGTGTTGCTTCACCTTTGACATAATGGAGAGCCGCAGTTCAGAAGTTATTGTTCACTAATAATTAGCTTAAAACAATGCATAACGAAACCCCATTGATAAATGATGGTGCCTTGACATCTCTGGAGAAAAACAGTGGCCATCACTGCAAAGAGCACTTTTGATAAATGTCACCTCATAGTTTCACGTTTTTTTAGGATTAATTATATTTAACGTCCCCACACTGCGAACAACCTGAAATAGCTGTTCATTCATTTTTTTTTACAAAGTTTTTTTTTTACAAAGTCACTTGAAGAGTGTTGCTCTGGTTGGCGCTGACAGCTAACATCTTTTGCAAAACATGTTCACTTCTGAGGGATTGAAGTAAAATTGGTTATTTCAATCAAGGAAGTGAGATAAAGGTAGTTTGCCATCATGATATTAACATAGTACGTACTTTCTCAATATTGCGCCAAGAATCTGGGGGCTGATGAAAGAAGGAGACAGTCCATACTCGTAACTGTCAAAAAAGTCAGCGGTAGGAAATAAATAATGATGTCTGAGATGTGAACTCTGGTTGCCCCCTGCCATACTCACGTCCAGCAACAATTATTGATGTACTGCCATTTCAAATGTACTTCAGAGACAAATATGGTCAAGAAATAGGGGAGAACCCAGTATGTGCTCCAAAATGTATTGCCAGTTTGTATGGAGGTGGACTTATACCTTTGCAACTTAATGTGTGAAAAATTCATGGAAAAGATAGGGAGGGAAAGTCACATAATTGTTGAGGTAATTTTCCGAGATTGTGTTTTGATTTCATCATTTTGGTTGGAGATGCATCCGGTTTCAAAAGCTAAACAGCATAATGGTCGACCGAGAATGCTAATTATGTAAGCAATACACTCTTTGGACAGTGCTCACCACATCACAGAAAGAAATGGATAACCAGATTTGGAAAGGTGCCAAAATTAGGATAATTTGGGGGGCTATGAGGCTTTTCTTCATTTACCCTGCAGATGTCTTGTAATATTATTGCACTAATGTTAACAGCGGGTGGCTATTTTAATTAAAAAAGTTGATATGTCATTCATTAAAATAAATACATAAAAATATTTTTTTGAGCAAATGTGTGATGAAAGGGAAATTGCCGATGCCTGATGATGGATTTCATATTGTGGCCAATATGCTGATACTGTATGGTAGTCAATATGCATTTCTGCATAATTAAACCTGCATTGAATGTGTTAATATTACATGAAAACAGAATAAACAGGAAGTTTAAACATTATTGTGAAGCAAATCTCTACGTTCCATTTTTGACTGGCACCCGTCAATGAAACTGTTCAGTGCAAATGACGAGGATTTTTGTTGGTTTTTGTTGGACTTTGCATTTTTCTGTGGGGGCAAAAGCTGTCCCTGCAAAATGTAATAATCATTACTTAATTGCGTCTGTTGCCTTCCGCTTGGCTGCGCCAGTGTTTTCTTTCTCCGCCAGTTTTGTTTTTATTTTTATTTTCTTTTTATGAGCCCTCTATTCATTTTTTTTTCATTTCTTACCAATTTAGCATGCTTGGTCCAGGTGTACTTTTTGTTTTATTCTCGACTCAAGTGTATTTATAGAGCACTTTCATACAAAGTGCTGTACACAGAGCAACTATCACGGAAAAACAATAAATCAATAACAAAGATAATCTAGAGCACCAAGGAGTAAAACTAAGACCAAGTCTGAGTCATCCTGAGTCAAATGCCAAATTATTGTTTAGTCTTAATACATTGACTATATTTTTCCGCTTTTAAATTCCTTTTCTTTTCATATTTACACTGGTCCTCTCATGATTCATTTGGGTGTGTCCCTCATACACGTTGACAAGAAACAATGATCTTCACACAATGTAGCATCATAACTTAAACACGTTAAAACAGTGATAGCCCAAATAAAAACTGGAACTTTTATTTTTCACTTGTTTTTTTTTTCATTTCAAAATAAAATACTAAAAAAACAATGTCATTCAACCTTTTTCAACTTTGAAATCATCAGCATCACCCTACTGTGACTATTCACCCACTCCAAATTGTTTTGGTCTCGGTTGGTGTGATCTTAACTTCAGCACAAGCATGCTACATTGGTATTATCCATAACAAGCAATTATGATTAAGATATATGTGTGTACAGTATCATGTATAGAGAAACATCCCATTTTGAATGCCACATAAGGGGTGTTCAGACGGCAATTTTTACTCCGGTGTAGCACTCGGCTGCCCTGGTAGAGCGTTCACACGTACAAAGGTATACAAAGGTAACATATAGCCCCTGAAAGTATCTTAAACCACAGCAAATTTAACCCTGCTCAGTATAGGTGGTTTAAAATTTTACTCCAGAGTAAAAGTTTGTTTGCAGAGAACCACTGATATGAAATTGGACATGGGGTAGAAATACTATGCTACAGGAGTAGACACACTACGCGTAGACAAAGAAGAGTTAATTACCGTATACGACCAGTCAGACTTTAGTTCGCTGACGAAGCCTCTTGGATAGGAGGCGAAACGTCCGAAACCCTCAAATTTGTACAGATGACGGCTGAAGAAGCCTTCTCATCGATGGACCACTCCTGTACGACTGAGAGCTTACACAGACTTAATTACCGTACATACGGTATTTCATGCTCTGTTGTAATTCCGCCATGTTTCCTCTCTCTCATTCATCATTTTACGGTATCCGATAGACCACAGTGTTGATTTGTCTGAAGAAATATGAACCATGGTTTTTTGATATGTCACAAACAAGGCAAGCGGAAATGAAGCACAATTTACATGTTTTATTTCTGTGTTATTCCTACAGTATTGCACGGCCTCAAAAATGTCCGTGTAAACGCAAGTGGGGCAGCACCTTGGCTAACATGCTTCTCTTTAATAAGCATCTTTATACATGTGAATCCTCTAAAAAATGTGTTTTAAAACATATCGCAACAAAATATATTGGTGCAAATGTGTACCGTGTGACCACCCCCATATATTCAAGAAACACTTTTTTGGTATATTTATATCCTTATATGTATCGATGAGAAGGTTTCTTCAGCCGTCATCTGTACAAAAGTGAAGGTTTCGGACGTTTCGCCTCCTATCCAAGAGGCTTCGTCAGCGAACTAAAGTCTGACTGGTCGTATCGGCCCCATTTATATATCCCTAATGTCCAGACATGGTGGCGCCGGACACAGCTATGATAGGTCCCTACTCTCAGGTTGGGGGGGCAGAGGACCCCTCCCTGTGGCCCCACTGATTGTTCCTACATTCCTTATATGTACATATGATCTGGGGAAATTGCCAGTTTTACATATGTCACATATATCCACCCCAGAAAAAAACAGAGACTACATAGTGCACTATATGTTCTTTCTGTGTAAGTTCTCCCTTATCATAGAAATATATTTGTACTACATTTAACTTGTAGACATGTCTCTTTCATTGTTGTTATCCACAACTGCAATGAGCAAACAGAAGATATGTGGCAACATTTTGTGTCGTTTTTGTGTAACGTGTAGATCTATAAAACGTCAGCCCGCATCTTTTTAGTTTGAGGCGCCCCTTGATCATATATTTCTTTTTCGTCTCTGCCACACATGCACACTCATTTGATTCTTTCTTGCTGTTGCTTTCATCACCAGGGAGCCACAGCCCCCCTTCAGATGGGCTGTGGCTGGATCGCTGTCACAGTCCCTCCCATTAGTTGTCTCTGTGGAGCTTCAGCCACAGCCGATGTAGCCGGACACAGTGCCTTTAGGCAATCAGCCGCCTCCAAATCTGAAGGGATGAAGCACATGTTGCCACAGATAAACCACCATGATCAATCTCATGGACGCGCAGCGAGTTGGTGGAGCGAAAGGCTTTGAAAATCAAGCCTTGTCCCCAACGTGCCCAGCAATGATGATTTGGTCAGTGGAGCCAACGGCAACCGGCAAACATCAAGCAAGTTGGACCGGCAGGCCTGTCAGTTCTCACCACTAATTAAACATACACAAGCAGACCCAGTGATATGATGCCAGCAGGGCAAAGCTCGCATCCTTTGGTCTAAATAAAATCCATCCCTGCCAGTGAGATTACAAACACCATGTGTAACTCTTGAAGTGATTGCTTGAAACAGTAAATGGCTGTGCGTCCTACAGTATATGACCAGCTTCCTGATTTGTATTCAGGGATTCTATGTAATGACAGTCTTTTCGTGTATCTGTTTTTGATATAGTGTGCACTCTAAAGTTATTTCTTATATAAAATATGTCTCACATGTGTACATTGAATCAGTTGTGATGAGGGGTGAGGGTTCTACAGTATGTTCTAAAACGGAATGGCTTTCATCCTTGGTTCCTACCTCGGCGTGTATGTCCACCGCATTCCCCAAAATCCCTTTTAGTGTTCATTCTGTGAAATGTAAATGTCTCCACTGCGAGACTAATAAAGGCAAATCCAATCCAATCCAATCCAATCCAATTGCTGTCCATTTTGCCTTGTTTCCTCTTTCTGGTATGACGATAAATGTGATGAATGGGTGCTGATATCTCACTGGGCAATGAATGCTTGAAAATGCTCGCTCAGAAACGAGTCAACAAATATTGGAACAATGGTCACATGGTCTCAAGCAGCGGAAAAAAAGTACAGTGATACCTTGGCTTACGAACGCTTTCGCTCACGAACTTGTTGCCTTACAAACATTTAATTTGCGAGAATATAATCTTGGCATACAAACTAATTTTCGGCAAACTAACCAAACCACATGGAGTGCCACGGGGGCTGGCGGACTAGTTTTCATCGGAAGAACACCAAATGGCCGAACAGCGCCACGGTGGCTGCCGGACAACTTTTCCACACACCATTTCTCTGAGTGCATACGTGGCATATGTGGTTTGTTATCAAGTATACATTTGCTATTATGGGATAGAAAAAGACCCCGCCACAGGCTAGTTTTCAGCCGAAGAGGACACAAAACAAAATTATGTTCGAGTCGAATGAGATCGTGCGTTTGTGTGACTTAGTGTCCCAGTACCAGTATGCTAAGTCGACCATTGCTACCATCCTTCGGAACAAGAAAGCTATTAAATGTGTGTGTGTTGCTAAGGGTGTTTCCGTGTTGTCTAAGCCATGGATGGTTTGCGAACTTTAAGTGTCGTACAGGGATTCATGGTGTCATTCGTCATGGTAAAGCAGCCAGTTCTGACGATAAAGCTGCCGAAGCTTACAAGGAATCATTCCTCAAGATGGTGGAAGAAGAAGGCTATGTTCCTCTTCAAATGTTTAATGCTGACGAAACCGGCCTTTTTTGGAAAAAGATGCCTAACCGGACTTTCATTACACAGGAAGAGAAGTCCGTCCCTGGGCATAAGCCTATGAAAGATAGGGTAACCCTCCTTCCTACATTCCTTATGGAATGTGACCCTCCCTCCCACCTCCTCCCACTTCATTTCATCAAGCCATCAACGACCATCACAAAGGTAACTAAAATGACTTTATTATAGGGTACAGTTCATTTCTTTAATTACAATATAATAGCACATTTATCATACATAAAATAAGATATATTTTCTGTAGTTTTATGGCTTATTTAGAATCAGAATCAGAATCAGAATACCTTTATTCGTCCCGCAATGGGGAAATTTGCAGTCCACAGCAGCAATTGAAGAGGGATGGGGTTGGGGTGGGAGTGAAAGGATAGAAAACAAGATATTCTAAGCATTTAATAGAAAATTATGTTTTATGCGGACCTGGGAGGGGATTAATTCTGATTTTAATGGTTTCCTACGGGAAATTAATGTTTGGAAGACACACTTTTGGCCTTACACACACTTTCTGGCAACCAATTAAGTTCGTAAAATGAGGTATCACTGTACTTCACAGCCCATCTGATGAGGTATCACTGTATTGGGGACATGTTTTGACCGTTTAGCGAAGCTTTTGAATGTTTTGCAAACCCTTGTGCTCTTGGAGGAGAAACAGAGAAAACAGTTTCTTAACATGTTTGCAGCCTTTTACAAACTGCCGAAACCCAAACATTTCTAGGTTAGAAAACATTCACTGTTTATTCAGTCTTAAGGTTCAGGGGTATACAGTACTGGGGCAAACCACTTTGTTATTGTTAGTTTTTCTTTCTAGGCTCCTGTACACTTTTCCAACAAAAGGTAGGCAAGGTCTAGTCCACGATGTGAAATTCCTTCAATGGATGCTGATAGTCTTGTTGCTTTTCATTCTTTGTGAGAGCTAAAGAAGTTATGTTAACTGTCCATCTTGAATGTGAAATGAAAACACGCAATTGTTGGTGTGCTTGAAAAGAAAGCAACATTCCAGCAGATGTGCAAAAATTTCAACACGTGTAAGAGGAGTGTATAAAAGAGCGATATTTCCTCCAAGGAGCATGGTACTGCTTCAGGCAGGTAAACCATGCTGAAAATATAAAACATGGTTTATCAAATGTAAAATGAAATACATGGAAAGAAAAAAATAGACATATTTCCATCTCAGTTAACAATAACTGGAGAAAAAAACACTGGATTCACATTATTTTAGATTAAATAGATTACATTAGATTATTTTAGATTAGATTAGATTAGCCTTTATTGGTCTCACAGTGGAGAAATTCACATTTCACAGCAGCAAAGGAAAGAACAAAATAGAAAAACAAAATACAAGAGCTGCTGTTAAGGCAGCCACTTTTGCAGCATCATTTTGAAGTCAAAACAATATTCAGGTGCCATTTTGTACTTGGATTCAAACTCAAATCGAGGATCTATCCAACAAAATGTTTTGCATAGTCGACAGTCACAGTATTGATTGGGAGTGACAGTTTCACTGAGTTTGAATGACATCCGTTCAGGTTTGAGATGTCAAAAATTCAAGTGAACTCCTTGCTCAGGCTGAATTAATAAACAGGCTAGATTCCCTGTTGCACTTCACCAAACATGTATGTTCTTCTCTGTTTACTGTTATAGTCCACTTGCTCTGCAGCTCTTCATTTCTATCCAAAAGCAGGGAGAAAATGTTCATTCACTTATTTTACTTGAGCACCACTTTGCTCCTCGAGAGCTAGCAATGAGTCGCTATACGCTAACAAAAGTGAATTTTGACTTTTGCACGTTGAAGGGGAAATTGAAATATTTCAGGGCCAAGACATTGTTTTCATATTCTTTTTTTTTGAAGTTAAACAAAGGTTGTGTGGAAGGTGCTGACATGAAAATAAAATATAAAACAAAGTATGTGACTGTGGATAAATGTTGTTTGGCAATGTTTGCCCTGCTGCAACCACTTCAGAATGTCCTCCACCTCCTCCCCAAAGACAGCTGGGAGAAATTTTGAGAGCATAAGCGGATCAGAAAACGGACGGATGGCTATTGTTCGAGATGGCCCATGCCTGTATCAATGACATAGTCTTATTTTGCTGTTGTGTGGCATCTTACTCTGACTAAGGTGACATTATTTACTTTCAGTCATCAGTCAAGGCATTCAACCCTGAGTGTTGCATTCTAATTCTTCTTTGTGTGCAAAACTGTTTCATTTTGTTTTGTTTGAAGAAACCAAATTAAAACATTTTGCCTATTTGTCTCAAGAATGTAGCAAGCGTCAGGAGAACTTTCACAAATTTGTTCAAGGACCAGAATACATGAAATGATCCACAACAATCATGGAGCTGCATAAATTGTCCAAAAATCTGCCAGATGCTCACAAATGCCTTGGGCATTTTATCTTTTCACCTTTTCAGAAAATGACCAGACATTTCTTTTGCATATTTTATGTTGTTGTGTCCGGAGGAATGAGAGAGGAGAGTTGCTTTGTCAACGTGTTTATTGTGCCACCATCTTAGTCTACCTGCGGTCGTGACGTCACCGCAACATTCTGTAGCAGTGTGATATATGCTACATTTACCCCCCTCCCTGAAGGAACCAAAAACACTCTGTAACAAGAGAAACCGGGTAGACTGCCGGTTTCCCTGCTTAGCCATGTGGGTTATTCTGCCACGCGATAGGCTAAGCACTGGCTAGGGTCTGAACATTCAAAATATGTGATAATTGTCCAAATACCGAGGGCAAAGGCGAACGCGAGCTGGCCGAGGCTCTGGCCCCACGGGCACGGCTGGTTCACCACGCTCTTCGAGGCGTCCCATCGGTGTTCTCTGATATGTGACAGGACGTCAGTAGTCTTTGCCTGAGAAGTCGTTCGAGGGGGTTGGTGCCGCCACTCTCCTTAGGCGGCTGACATGCCAACGCAACGCGACCAACGCATATTTAGGAAGTCTTGTTTTTGAGTTGGTGACGAGTCCGTACGTGACGTCACTGAAGGAACGCCCCTGACCAAAAAAAAAGACACATTGTAGCAGTCCTTCCATCACGTCAATGTATTTTGCTGTACTTGTTTGGTCTGAAAACCTCGTGTTGCACCAAAATGCCGCCAGAAGAGGGCGACCAAGCTCCATGGAAGGAATTTAGCAGCCTGTGGAAACGGGCTGACTAATTCCCTACACTGCTTTGTCACCATTTTCTGCCTCCCTTGGGTGCGACATTTTCCACCCCTGATGCCTCAAAATGACACGGAATAAATTCTTTAATCGATTGCAAACACATTTATCATCATCAGGCTGCTAGTGTTTAGCCTCCTATCTTGTATTTTATGATTTGAACATATTTCTTGTTCATAGAGACACTTCAAAAAAAACTTTCACCCAATGTTGGGATTCAATTCCAGTAAAACGTTGGATTCTTTACTCAATTTGAAGAGAATTGTGCCTTGTATCTTCTTAAAGGGGGAAGATAAAACTAAACATTTTAGTCGTTATACACTTGAATGCCATGCAACCACTGACTTTCCATACAAATACTGGAATCCAAATGTGCAACCATTCCAATACTGTTAAATTATTGATCCATCAACATGTTTCGAATATTATTCAGTCTTTAAGTGTCACTGTTCGAAGAATAACTCTGAACCACTCTTAAACAAAAGTAATTTTGCCTTTGTCTACATGAAATAACATGGGTAAAATATGAAGCAAAGCGAAGCTCAAATTCCCCTATGCAGCATGATGTCGTCTTCAATATTTCAATGAAACATTCTTTACCACAGCACATCTCTTTTCATTCCCAAGGCGATGGTTTCAAGACATTTAACAGAATAACTTTTCACCAAGGGGTTCATGCATTTTTCGTTTTTGATGAATAGATTAATGAAATGGAAAGAAGAAAACTTGCTATCATACAAGTCCCCCAATAGAAAAATAACTATTTTCTGCGTTGAAAGTACTTCCAGTCAGAGTTTACTGCCTCAGTGGAAAATGCAAAGACCCAAAGGAAGACCGGCTCCTGATCTCATTTTCCCATGGAACTCAGCACTTGGATTTTTTAAAAATAGTTCATGATGTGTGTCACATGTACAAATATCGAAAAGAAGAGGAACATGATTTCCCCAATCCTTCCAACCCCAGATTTGTGGAAAATGTGCTATCATCTATCGAGGTTCCTCTGAGACCTTACAGTCCAGCGCTGTTTGTGATAACAATTAATTTCACTGAATCAGAACCGCTGCCTGACACCCATTTCCATTTCAGACCACCGTTTGTTGAATGCTCACATCAGCCGTCTTGATAAGCACGCCTTTGAATTATGTTTCTGCTTGGCTGTACCTGTGAAATAGCTCCAGGCTAATGTAAACTTGTTTTCTGATACAGTGGGCTTGATCTGTGGCTGCCGGAGCGAGACCCATTTTGCCTAGACGGTTGTGGGAAAATGCTGGTTAACTGTATGTATAATAATCAACACATAATGTTAGATTTTTCTGCTTTTTCAAAGCAAAGGTCTTAAATCAGCACCTAAAGCGAGCATTACAATATACATCAACTTTCTTTGAGATGCAATAATTTATGTATATTTTTTTGGGCCGTTTGCAATGAAAGGACTCAACCATTTTATAAGCACTTGACTCGAGAAACACATCACTGTCAACAATAAACACATCACTCGTGCTTCAACTATTCATCATCATCGACACCGATCTTTCATTCTTCACATTAATCCAAGAGTTATTGCCTTTGCTCACAAAACCCAGCCAGAAAGCCGCATGGCACTACCTATTTCCTCTGTTCTGATGATTCTGAGATTATTGCGCTGACACTCCTTTTTTAACGAAGCAAATGTGACAGATGCGACTTGATGACTAAATAGTGATTGGATGGATGCATGTTTTTTGTTGATGAAGCGAGACTGGCTGAGTATGTTAGTAGGTGTTCTGTCAGATGTTCAAAATGCATGCTCGCTGCAGTGACTGTTAAAAAATGATCTAGAAGTGCTAATATGGTGGCCGTCAGATTGGTTCGGAGTCACATCTCTATCTTCTGCTTTTTATCTATGAGTTACTTAGTTTGCAAATATTACATGGCACGTGTGAATGGATTTTGTTTTCCTAGTGCATAGTTGTCCGCCTGTTTTGTTGAGAAGTAGCACGTCAAATTGGCAACTGGACAACTGCTATTGACATGTTAATGTTTGTATTATGTGTAACCTTGAGTTGTAAAGTTTATGCAGATTTAAATTGTTTCTGTATTTTTTCTGTATTTTTTCCAAGAACAACAATTTTTGTTTCACTGTGCAAATAAATGGCCTTCTCTTTCACCACATTTTTCGCAGATGTTCAGTCGAAGTTGAGTTTCAAATGCTCTTCAAAAAAACAAACATAAAGGGTGCGGTTTACGCAGACAGAGGCCTGTGCATTCAGAAAGAAAATGTGTTGATCTTAATTTTTGTGTCAGGGGAAGTTTATATGTTCAGGCAGACAGAGCTGGCACAGCCCAGTGCACTTGACAATTTGGTGAAAGAAAATCGACTGCCGTTGGGGTAAAAACGGACATCTTTATTTTCGTGACAGTTGTATTTTGTGAATTTGTATCAATTAATTCTGACTCGTTTTATAAATTGGCCGCCAGGTGGTCAGGACTTTGACTTGATAGTTCAGATTTACCCGATTGTGCAGCTCAAGCCTTCATATGTGGCGTTTATGTATAGTTTTGCTTTTTTGAATGTTGCTGTGCCGATGACCATTTTGTGTTTGAGAGCCTTTTACTGAGCGGGTTGCTTGTTCTGGAGCCACAAAGGGACATAAGTCTTCTTGTGCCGGTCCTAAGCCCGGATAAATACAGAGGGTTGTGTCAGGAAGGGCATCCGACGTAAAAGCTTGGCCAAAACAAACATCAAACTTCTGAAGATGGAGGACACTGATTCGCTGTGGCGACCCCTTGATGGGAAAAGCCAAAAGGAAAAGAAGAAGAAGCATGTTCTCGCCGGGCCTGTGTGGGTTTTCTCTGGGTCATCTGGTTACCTCCCATATTCCAAAAACATGCATGTCAGGCTGATTGAACGCTCCAAGTTCTTCTTAGGTCTGAGAATCATGAAACACTGGACATGATGTTATTCTGTCCGTTTGTGCCAACGGATGGTCCTCACATGAGATTTAGCCTTGATGTTGAGAGTGGTGTGGGAGCTGTGCCTCAGGGATGGGGAGGTTGTGAATTTGGGACACATCATCAGTAGTGCTCCAAAGAATCATTGGGTGTTTCGGCCTTTCATCACTAGACACCCTCATCGATGGTGGCCAGCGACAGGTTGATCTGAGTGTGAGTGTGGATGGTTGTTTGTCTCTGTATGCCCTGCGATTGGCCAGCAACCGGTTCAGGGTGTCCCGTGCCTACTGCCCTGTGAGGATAAATTGGTTCAGATATTGAATGAATGAAACTTATTGTAGAAATGAATTCACTGAACACGTTGTTATCCGTATTATCTTTAAAAAATAGTTTAATTGCATATCCTTGGCCGAATAGCACAACTATGGGTGGATGTTCATCAGTGTCAGTTAATAATACGTGTTTCAATGCATGTTTGAATGATTCACTGTCCGAAGTATAGTTTGAAATGAGGCAGAGGGCTCACTTTTACAAATTAGGTTAATAATATAAATAAAATAATTAAATTAAATTAAATTAAATTAAAAAAGTCAAAGTGAGATCTGACAGTGAACGTCATGCATTTTATTGTCAGATAAGGATGCTAATGAATATTTTTAACTGAAAGTTAAATATCTCATAAGGGTGAAAATGTTCATTAAAGAGGTACAATGAAACAGTACCAATCTTGAATGTAATTCACCTCACACAATTTATCATTGAATCCTTGTATGTTCATGTCCAGCAAATTATAAGATGAAAGAAGCACAAAGAAGGTTACAATTGTAAATAAGGTTCATGAATCCATCTCTCTCAGAGTAAAAGTTCTCAGTCACGCATACACGACCCACTGGCATTTTTCCAATATTTTTACCGAAAACCTTAAAAGCTTCCCAACAAGAGTCTACAGCCGTAAATCCAATTTAAACCTGAAAGTGTAAAGGGGGAGGGTGGGCACAAGGGGTGGTGTAAGTGTTTTAAATAGAAAGGAGACAACATTGACTTGAGTGGTCTGCTGGCGTGTCTGTAATTTAACTCTTAACAAGCATAACATCACTTGCAACAGCAACAAAATAATCTTGAAGCAACCTACATGGAAGCTACAGGCTTAGCTGGCCAAACTGGCTGCAATCAGTGTGAAACATGGGTCCAAGGCAAACTCACCGAAGCGTGGTTTGAATTGAAGGCAGACAATCAAGTTTCCTCACTTGCATATCAGAATCAGAATCATCAGAATCATCTTTATTGCCAAGTATGTAGGACACACAAGGAATTTGTTTCCGGTAGAACACGCTGCACTAGTATCGTTGTCAAAAAAAATGCTAAGTGGCACTATACAGTTCCATTTTGGCTACTGTTGAAAGAGTTCAAAGAGTTAATGGCTTGGGGGAAGAAGCTGTTTAAATGTCTGTTGGATTTGGTGCGCATGGATCGGTAGCGCCTGCCTGAGGGGAGTAGCTGGAAAAGGTGGTGGGCAGGGTGCGGAGGGTCCAGTAGGATTTTCCGCGCCCTAGTTTGGATTCTTGCAGTGTGCAAGTCCTCGAGAGTGGGTAGGGCGGTGCCAATGATTTTTTCCGCCGTCCTAACTGTCCGTTGAAGTCGGATTTTGTCCATATGTCTTGTGTTCCACAAAAGCAGACATACACAAGGACTCCCGTGCCAGTTTGGGAAAACGCCTCATATCTGTGTTAGGGAACCATGAAGTGATCTTACTGTACCGTGTCTTCTCTGTTTTACGGCAGAGCAGCAGCAGTTTGGATGGCTCACTGTTGAAACATGCTTTCCAGGTAACAGAACGTCATTATTAAGGCAAATGCAGGGCTCCGCTCTTGGTTGTCATGATAACATGCTCTTCTTTATTTCTTTGTCGTGGATAATAAGTACTCATAAAGCTAATGATGCCTGATTACCGCTGCAATCTTTGGCTCATTAGGCTGATTAGCTGCGACTCCTCGATGTATAAAAATACACTACTGGTGACTTGAACCTATGCAGGCAGATACCGGAAGCGGAGGAGAGGCATGAAGGAGTATTGGCTCTCCTAATACCGAGATACTGACTTCAGAACACGAGGTTGCGGCTGAGACAATAATTGTTACGCCTATGGATTGAACGGCGGTGACTCTATAAGGACAGTATTGAATCCTGTTCCAAGAGGTAGTGAGAAAGTGATATTGGAATGTTCTCTCTCGTATGCATGCATGCTGAGATTTTTGCGTGGCCACAGACTTTGTGGAAGAGCAACTCGGAACCCGGCGGTCCCTTTGTCAATGGGGGAAAGGGTTCAAGAACTGCCGCTTCAGACATGGTCATGATCATGATCATAACAGTGCTCTTGGACAAGGCACATTTATTCACATCCTGTGCACCCATGCTGTGGCTGGTTGTTAAGTGCTAATCTGACACGTAGTACCATTGCTCCAAATGCAGAAAAAAAACATACTAATTGCAATTTTGACATACTTTGTACAAGGAAGTCAGTCATGTTGCTTGAATGTGACAAATATTGTACTTTCTATCATTTTTCCCCCCACTCACAGTCACCACGGCCTTGCAGTGTGGCGACATAGTACCAAACCTTGCGACCCGTGCTTGTCCAAAAACACTTTAGGCAGGGTTTTGAGAAAGGCTTACATTTGTCAATCCATCGATGAGAAGGTTTCTTCAGCCGTCATCTGTACAAAAGTGAAGGTTTCGGACGTTTCGCCTCCTATCCAAGAGGCTTCGTCAGCGAACTAAAGTCTGACTGGTCGTATCGGCCCCATTTATATATCCCTAATGTCCAGACCTGGTGGCGCCGGACACAGCTATGATAGGTCCCTACTCTCAGGTTGGGGGGGGGGGGGGCGTGGGACCCCCCCCCTGTGGCCCCACTGATTGTTCCTACATTCCTGACTAACGATTGGCCTATTACACCCACTCCCCCCGGTATCACCTCATCAGCATAACGACCCTCATCAGCATTGCGAAAGTTGCCTAACCTGTTTTGCCTAAGCAGGCTATTGTATGAACGATCCAAATTGAACCTCACACCACCAGACCGGTTTAATGAAGGATTTTGTTGTTTTATAAGAATCGCCTCTTTCACCCCCCTTTCAAACCATCTATGTTCTTTCGCTAAGATTTTAACCTCATTGTCGTCAAATGAGTGGTTGCTAGCTTTTAGGTGCAAATGTACTGCCGATTGAGGCCCACTAGTATTATCCCTGCGATGTTGATAAAGTCTTTTTTTGAGAATTTGTTGAGTCTCCCCAACGTACTGCTCTTTACAATTTTCATTCTTACAATGTATGGAATAAACTACATTACTTTGTTTTTCATTTGGTAGCCTATCTTTTGGATGCACTAATTTTTGCCTTAACGTGTTTATCGGTTTGAAATAAGTAGGAATTTTATGTTGCCAAAGGACTCTTTGTAATTTTTCAGAAACTCCTGCAATGTACGGTACTGCTACTCCTCTCCTTTTAGAATCTTGAGAATTATTGGTTTCGTTCGCTATTCTTTCTTTCTGACATTTGTTGAATGACCACTGAGGGTACCCACAGTTAGTGAGTGCTCTCCTGATGTTTTGCCTCCTTTTCTCTACCTTCAGTGCTAGTTGGTATTAGTTTAGCCCTATGCTGGAGGGTTCTGATAACTCCTAGTTTATGTTGTAAAGGGTGGTTAGAGTCAAAAAGTAAGTATTGGTCAGTGTGCGTAGCCTTCCTAAAGACTTCTGTTTTTAGCGCTCTGTCCTCTTTTATAATTACTTTACAATCCAAGAAGGCTAGTTGGTTCTCTTGAATGTCCTCACGAGTAAATTTAATCTTGAAGTCTACAGAGATGAGATGATCTGTGAAGGATTGAATTTCTTGTTTCTTAATTATGACAAAAGTATCGTCCACATATCTAAACCAGTGTCTAGGTTTTGTCCCTGGGAAGGATGTGAGGGCCTGTTTCTCCATCTCTTCCATGTAAAGATTAGCCACTATGGGTGAAACTGGTGAGCCCATAGCACAACCATGGATTTGTTTATAAAATTTTTCCCGAAATTGAAAATACGTAGTATTGAAATCCGGTTATATGAGGCACCACAGCAAAACCAAAGAGAGACAAAAGGGTAAATTTCAAAAATTACTTTTACTGAAACAATCTCAGCTACTGGTAAACACGCGGAAAATTAGGTATGAACAGTTTGCAAGGGAGAATTGGATCAAAAATTTGTCAGACAGAGATCTCTCAGAGACAGAAAAGGCGGTACTTACCAAAGGTTTAAATTTCTCAGTGACTCCTAAAACTATACCTACAATAGATTATATCACAGCTACTGAATCGGCTATTAAAAATAACAAACTTTCGTATGCAGAGGCAGATGATCTACGCATTAAAATATCAGCTCTTCTCAGTAGTGCCAAACTTCCTCCGTCCAACATAACATTAGAAGAGAGAAAGGCGTTAACTACTCTACAAAAAGACAAAAATATTACTATTTTGCCAGCAGACAAGGGCAGATGCACAGTGCTGCTCAACACATTGGATTATGAAGACAAAATAAATAGGTTAATCAGTGATTCTAACACGTATGAGCAACTAAAAAGGGACCCTTCCAATAGATACAAGAAAGAAATGATTGACTGTCTCCAAAAGCTAGAGAAAGGAAAACATATAGATAAACAGATGTATTTTAGATTATACCCGGGAGAGGCCACGCCATGTATCTATGGCCTGCCAAAAATACATAAAGAAGGGTTCCCCCTCCGACCCATTGTTTGTAGCATTGACTCCTCTACATACAATGTAGCCAAACATTTAAAAACTATTTTAGCTCCGTTGGTTGGTAACACAGAATACCACGTAGAGAACACCACAGGGTTTGTAGAGAGGATCAAAGACCTCATATTGGAACCTGAGGAAACTTTGGCATCATACGATGTGACTTCTCTCTTTACATCTGTCCCAACCCCAGCAGCAGTCTCAGTGGTGAGGACGAGGCTGCTGGCGGATGTTTCTCTGCATGAAAGAACCAAACTGAAACCAGATCACATCTGCCAATTATTAGAAATCTGCCTTAATACTACGTATTTTCAATTTCGGGAAAAATTTTATAAACAAATCCATGGTTGTGCTATGGGCTCACCAGTTTCACCCATAGTGGCTAATCTTTACATGGAAGAGATGGAGAAACAGGCCCTCACATCCTTCCCAGGGACAAAACCTAGACACTGGTTTAGAATCAGAATCAGAATCAGAATCAGAATACCTTTATTCGTCCCGCAATGGGGAAATTTGCAGTCCACAGCAGCAATTGAAGAGGGATGGGGTTGGGGTGGGAGTGAAAGGATAGAAAACAAGATATTCTAAGCATAACAAAATAAAAATGTCAACTGTATACTGTGCAAATGTAGATGTGCAAAAACCGTTCTATAAACAAGACTGTACATAGTGCAGAATCAAGAGATGCATTAAGATATATTGCAACAACCCATATTTACAAGTGTCCAGTTTTTTTGTTTTTGTTTTTTTTTTCACATGTGATCATTGGGAATTGTGAAGCCTGACAGCAGTCGGTAGGAACGAGCGGCGGTACCTCTCCTTCTTGCAGCGCGGGTGTAATAGTCTCTGGCTAAAGGAGCTACCCAGAGCTGTCAGGATGGGCAGGAGGGGGTGGGAGGGGCTGTCCGTCATAGCTTTTAGTTTAGCTAGCGTCCGTCTGTTGCCCACCTCCTCAAGAGAGTCCAGCGAGCAGCCCACGACAGAACTGGCCCGCTTGACAAAGCGCTCCAGTCTTTTTCTGTCCCGGGTGGTGATGCTGCCTGACCAGCAGACAATGCCATAGTGGATGGCTGATGCCACCACAGAGTCATAGAAAGTCTTTAGGAGTGACCCCTGAACTCCAAAAGACCTCAGTTTCCTGAGGAGGAAGAGGCGACTCTGTCCCTTTTTGATTAGGGCATCCGTGTTTGTTGTCCAGTCCAGTTTATTGTTGAGAGTAACACCCAGGTACTTGTAGGAGGTCACCCTCTCAATGTCCGAACCCTGGATGTTCAATGGTGCAGGTGATGATTGTTTCCTGCAGAAATCCACCACCAGCTCCTTGGTTTTGCCAGTGTTGATCTGGAGGTGATTCTGCTGGCACCAGTCCACAAAGTCCTTTGTCAGTCCCCTGTACTCCCTATCGTCTCCCTCTGTAATGAGGCCGACAATAGCTGAGTCGTCAGAGAACTTCTGAAGGTGGCAGGTTGGGGTGTTGTAGTTGAAGTCCGAGGTGTAGAGGGTGAAGAGGAATGGAGCCAGGACTGTTCCCTGCGGCGCTCCGGTGCTGCAGAGAAGCCTGTCCGACTCACAGTTCTTTACCCTCACGTACTGTGGCCTGTTTGTGAGGTAGTCTGTAATCCAGGATGTGAGGTGATGGTCGACTCCGGCATGCTGCAGCTTGTCCCCCAGTAGACTGGGCTGGATGGTGTTGAAGGCACTGGAGAAATCGAAGAATGTGATCCTCACCGTGCTCCCAGCATCCTCCAGGTGCAGCAACGCCGTATGGAGGAGGTAGATGATGGCATCCTCCACACCGATGCTGGGCTGGTAGGCAAACTGCAGCGGGTCCAGCGATGAGCTTGCCAGCGGTCGCAGGTGGGTGAGGACGAGTCTCTCCAGATAGATATGTGGACGATACTTTTGTCATAATTAAGAAACAAGAAATTCAATCCTTCACAGATCATCTCATCTCTGTAGACTTCAAGATTAAATTTACTCGTGAGGACATTCAAGAGAACCAACTAGCCTTCTTGGATTGTAAAGTAATTATAAAAGAGGACAGAGCGCTAAAAACAGAAGTCTTTAGGAAGGCTACGCACACTGACCAATACTTACTTTTTGACTCTAACCACCCTTTACAACATAAACTAGGAGTTATCAGAACCCTCCAGCATAGGGCTAAACTAATACCAACTAGCACTGAAGGTAGAGAAAAGGAGGCAAAACATCAGGAGAGCACTCACTAACTGTGGGTACCCTCAGTGGTCATTCAACAAATGTCAGAAAGAAAGAATAGCGAACGAAACCAATAATTCTCAAGATTCTAAAAGGAGAGGAGTAGCAGTACCGTACATTGCAGGAGTTTCTGAAAAATTACAAAGAGTCCTTTGGCAACATAAAATTCCTACTTATTTCAAACCGATAAACACGTTAAGGCAAAAATTAGTGCATCCAAAAGATAGGCTACCAAATGAAAAACAAAGTAATGTAGTTTATTCCATACATTGTAAGAATGAAAATTGTAAAGAGCAGTACATTGGGGAGACTCAACAAATTCTCAAAAAAAGACTTTATCAACATCGCAGGGATAATACTAGTGGGCCTCAATCGGCAGTACATTTGCACCTAAAAGCTAGCAACCACTCATTTGACGACAATGAGGTTAAAATCTTAGCGAAAGAACATAGATGGTTTGAAAGGGGGGTGAAAGAGGCGATTCTTATAAAACAACAAAATCCTTCATTAAACCGGTCTGGCGGTGTGAGGTTCAATTTGGATCGTTCATACAATAGCCTGCTTAGGCAAAACAGGTTAGGCAACTTTCGCAATGCTGATGAGGGTCGTTATGCTGATGAGGTGATACCGGGGGGAGTGGGTGTAATAGGCCAATCGTTAGTCAGGAATGTAGGAACAATCAGTGGGGCCACAGGGGGGGGGGGGGGGGTCCCACGCCCCCCCCCCAACCTGAGAGTAGGGACCTATCATAGCTGTGTCCGGCGCCACCAGGTCTGGACATTAGGGATATATAAATGGGGCCGATACGACCAGTCAGACTTTAGTTCGCTGACGAAGCCTCTTGGATAGGAGGCGAAACGTCCGAAACCTTCACTTTTGTACAGATGACGGCTGAAGAAACCTTCTCATCGATGGACCACTCCTGTACGACTGAGAGCTTACACAGACGTATTTGTCAATCCATTTTACCAAATTGTGAAAACTAACCGCAAAGCTTCATTAGTGAGTCTCCTTATCATTCGAATAATTGTGGTGTTGGACTTTTGGGCAAAATCACACATGTACTTGTTTTTAATAAAAGAGCACATATGTCTTCTTCTTTTCCTTTCGGCTTTTCCCCTCGGGGTCGCCACAGCGAATCAATGTCCTCCATCTATCCCGGTTTAGTGCATCCTCTTCTCTCACACCAGCTACCTTCATGTCCTCTTTGACCACATCCATAAACCTCCTCTTCGGTCTTCCTCTCGGTCTAATGCCTGGCAGTTCAAGGCTCAGCATCCTTCTGCCGATATAGTCACTCTCTCTCCTCTGGACATGTCCAAACCATCTCAATTTGGCCTCTCTGACTTTCTCTGCAAAGCCTCTAATATGAGTTGTCCCTCTAATGTACTCATTCCTGATCCTATCCAACTTGGTCACTCCCAAAGAAAACCTCAACATATTCAGCTCTGCTACCTCCAGCCCTGCTTCCTGTCTTTTCTTCAGTGACACTGTCTGCAGTCCAAACATCATGGCTGGTCTCGCCACTGTTTTATACATGTTTCCTTTCATCCTAGCTGAAACACCATCACACCTGACATTTTTCTCCAGCCGCTCCAGCCTGCCTGGACACGCTTGTTCACCTCTTTTCCACACTCTCCATTGCTCTGGACAGTTGACCCCAAGTACTTAAACTCCTCCACCTTCTTTATCTCTTCTCCCTGTAGCATCACTCTTAAACTTGGCTCCCTCTCATTCACACACATATATTCCGTCTTGCTGCGACTGATCTTCATTCCTCTCCTTTCCAGGGCATATCTCCACATCTCTAGTTTCACCGCCACCTGTTCCCTGTTCTCGCTACAGATAACAATGTCATTTGCAAACATCATGGTCCAAGGAGATTCTTGTCTAACATCGTCTGTCAGCCTGTCAATCACCATTGCAAACAAGAAGGGGCTCCGAGCTGACCCCTGGTGGAGTCCCACCTCCACCTTGAATTCCTCAGTCACACCGACAGCACGCCTCACAACTGTCTTACAGTCATGATACATGTCTTGCACCGCTCTGACATAATTTTCCATCACTCCAGACTTCCTCATGCGATGCCACAGCTCTTCTCTGGGCACCCTGTCGTACGCTTTCTCGAGATCTACAAAGACACAGCGCAATTCCTTTTGACCTTCTCTGTACTTCTCTATCAGCATTCTTAAAGCAAACACTGCATCTGTCGTACTCTTTTTTGGCATGAAGCCATACTGCTGCTCACAAATGTTCGCTTCTGCTCTTAGTCGAGCTTCAACTACTCTTTCCCAGAGTTTCATTGTATGGCTCATCAACTTTATTCCTCTGTAGTTAGTACAAATCTGCACATCCTTTGTTCTTAAACATGGGCACGAGTACACTTCGTCTCCATTCTTCAGGCATCTGTTCACCATCTAAGATCTTGTTGAGTAACCCACCACCTCTCCAAGACACTTCCATACCTCGATTGGTAAATCATCAGGTCCAAGTGCCTTTCCCCCCTTCATCCTCTTCAGCGCCCTCCTCACTTCATCCTTGCTAATGTTTGCTACGTCTTGGTCCACAACAGTCACATCTTCTACTCTTTGTTCCCTCTCATTTCCCTCATTCATCAATTCTTCAAAGTAGTCGTTTCATCTTGCCATCACACTACTGGCACCTGTTAATACATTGCCATCTCTATCCTTAATCACCCGAACCTGCTGCATGTCCTTACCATCTTTGTCTCTCTGTCTCGCCAGCCTGTAAAGATCAGTCTCACCTTCCTTGCTGTCCAGCCGAGCATACAAGTCATCATAGGCCTCTTGTTTTGCCTTTGCCACCTTTACTTTAACCGTGCGCCGCATCTCCTACTGCTGTCTACTCTCGTCCGTCCTCTCAGTGTCCTACTTCTTCTTTGCTAACCTCTTTCTCTGTATACACTCCTGCACCTCCCCATTCCACCACCAAGTCTCCTTATCTACCTTTCTTCCACTCGATACACCAAGTACTTTCCGACCTGTGTCTCTGATTATGTTTGTTGTACTTTGCCAGTCATCTGGAAGGACCTCTAGCCCACCCAGTGCTTGTCTTACCTCCTTCCTAAATGTCATGCAACACTCTTCCTTTTTCAACGTCCACCATTTTGTCCTCACTTCAGCCTTTGGTTTCTTCATCTTCCTCATTGACAGCGTCATCCTACACACCACTTTGCAGTCACTGATTTCCTTTAGATGGCGCCGTTGACACAAAATGTAGTCTACCTGTGTACTTCTGCCTCCACTCTTATAGGTCACGCTATGTTCCTGTCTCTTCTGAGAAAAATTATTCACAATAGCCATTTCCTTTCATAAAGAGTTTGATGGTTCACTTTATTTGTAAGTAGGTTCGTTGTCAGATCTCCCAGGCAGGTGACGCGCAGAGCTTGATCGTGGCGTGGAGTTGAGCAAGTCGTGCCGTGATGTCCGAGATGAGTCTGATATGATTCTGCCCCGTGGTTCGCCCAATCTCTCTGTCCCGCGACAGCTCCTTTTATACAATTTGCAAGCGTGTGCTATGCGTCAGGGTGAGACGCACATCAAGGAGATCAAGGAATTGAAAGACATTAAAGCTGCGGTGCGCACCGGTGACGCTACAGGGCTCCCCTCCTGGATCCGAAGTCGGTGAACGCGATGAAGGAAAAAGAAATAAAAACAAAAGTCATTCTGCGACATGGTGAGGCCAGGCAAGATGCCGGTCACCGGCATGGCAGGCGTCGGTGGGGTGGTTGCCGAGGAAGTTTCGTGGTGCCTGAAGTCGTTGTACGGGATCACGGCAAAGAGTGCTCTACGACTGCCAGTTAGAGTCGATCGATGGAAACTTTCCTCGCGGCCGTCGAGTCGATGCCGGAAGGTCTTCTCACCGTGTGTTGTTCGGCTGGGATCGGTCAAGTCGGAGAATCGATGAGGGATTGTGAGGATGAAGGAGCGTGGGGTTGGTCATGCTGCCGGGCACGGACAGGCTGGTCATCGGCGACGGTGGCGTTGATCGCGCTGCCCTGGCGCTCTGCAGGACGCTGAGGAAGCACGCTGACGTCGGCGGCCGTGTCGGCCATGAAGTGTCTTCCCGAAGTCCGATCGTGGACATAAGCGATGTCCGATCATGGACATATACGATGTCCGATCGTGGACATAAACGATGTCCGTCGATGTGCGATCGTGGACATATACGATGCAGCTAGTTGCAGAGTTGCCAGACGAATTGAACGATGTTGGCCATCAGGGTGCGGCAGGTTTCACGGTGGGGTCGGGGCGCCCACGGGTGGTGGCGGCCCATCGGGAGCTCGGCTCGTGGGGTCTTGCTGTGAAGATGCCGGGTTCACAGGCGGCTGGGAGATCTGGTTCTTTCCATTTGGAGAGTTGATTGGGCTGAGGAGGAGGGACAAAAATCCTCCTGGCTGGCTCGCCAATAAAGAGTTTGATGGTTCTCTTTATTTGTAAGTAGGTTCGTTGTCAGATCTCCCAGGCAGGTGACGCGCAGAGCTTGATCGTGGTGTGGAGTTGAGCAAGTCGTGCCGTGATGTCCGTCCGACGCCCGGCGTGAGCCGGGCGTGAGTCCGAGATGAGTCTGATATGATTCTGCCCCGTGGTTCACCCAATCTCTCTGTCCCGCGACAGCTCCTTTTATACAATTTCCAAGCGTGTGCGTCAGGGTGAGACGCACATCAAGGAGATCAAGGAATTGAAAGACATTAAAGCTGCGGTGCGCACCGGTGACGCTACAGGTCACCCTATGTTCCTGTCTCTTCTGAGAGAAAGTATTCACAATAGCCCTTTCCATTCTCTTAGCAAAGTCAACCACCATCTGTCCTTCAGCGTTCCTGACCTGGAGTCCAAACCTGCCCATCACCTATTCATCATCTTTGTTTCCTGCGCCAACATGTCCATTGAAGTCTCCACCAATTACAACCCTCTCATTTCTCGGGATGTTCTGTATGACTTCATCAAAGTCCAACCAAAATTTCTCCTTCTCTGCCAGCTCACATCCTACTTGTAGGATATACCCACAAACAAATTACAAATTACCCACAAAACAAATACCGGAAACAAATTCCTTGTGTGTTCTACATACTTGGCAATAAAGATGATTCTGATTCTGATTCTGATTCTGACAACATTGAACATCACGCCTTCAATTTCTAGCTTCAGACTCATCATTCTACCTGATACTCTTTACTTCTAAGACATTCATAACAAACTCCTCTTTTAAGATAACCCCAACTCCATTTCTCTTTCTGTCTTCACCATGATAGAACAACTTAAACCCTAAGCTTCTAGCCTTGCTCCCTTTCCACCTGGTCTCCTGGACACACAGTATGTCTACCTTCCTTCTCTGCATAATGTCAACCAGCTCTCGACCTTTACCTGTCATTGTTCCTACATTCAAAGTTCCTACTCTTAGTGCTATTTCTCTCTTTTCCTCCGGGCACACGTCCCTCCTCTCCTTCTTCGACCAACAGTAGTCAATTTTCCACTGGCACCCTGAAGGTCAACAGTACCAATGGCGGCCGTTGTTAACCCGGGCCTCGACCAATCCGGTATGGGATTCAGAGGTTTGATTTGCATATTTGTTTTGGCATTTTTTTTTACGTCTGATGCCCTTCCTGACACAACACAATTTATCCGGGCTTGGGACCGGCACAATAAGACACTGGCTTGTGCCCCCTTGTGGCTACATTAAAAGAGCACATATGTACTTTTTTTTAATAACAGATAGTAGTCGTTCATAAAACATATTTGTATGATTAACGTATTTCATGGTGTCCATGTGTTGAAATGGACGCTTATTGTTTTTGTATGACAGGAAAGTGAATAAGGGAAATCATAAGTAATCTTGCACCCAACGGCTTTACTTTCCCATGGAGACAGCATGGCTAATTAGGATAGCATGTTGCCTGTTCCAGCACAGCTGCAGTCAGAGATTAGACAGACAGAAGCTGCCAGCTGTTATACCGATTTGCTATCGCTGACTAATTGAGACCAGCCAAAGGAGTGAGGCCCATGTCACTCGTCCCGCCATTCATAATATGAATATATCATTGGGTGATGAGGTTAATCAGTGGGGTTGTTGTGGAATACAGAAGCTGATTAAATGTAAATATTCCAAAATAAAACTACAAGTGGTTCTGCAGTGTTTGTGAAAATTAGAATATACTCTTCGACAAGGCAGACAGTCACAGTAGATGGTCTGTTGGTTGATGCAGAAGGAGGGTGATTTTGGTGTCAAAACAAAATCAAGCAAGAACTCACTTCATTTAATATTTCAGGTGAGTGAACCACTACACCATCAGCAACATTAAATGCAGGCAGCAAATATTTATTAGTAGATAAGACCCATAGATTTCCATTATATCAAACCACTCCCACTCCTCTGCACACTTCCCATCACTTGACAAACCATTGCGTGGAATCCAACGCCTGTACTGTGCTGTCAACAAAAATAATCTTCTCTGTAAAGAATTTAACAGCGTACCTTCTGACATAGTGTGGAAATGCATTTTCTTCCAATCTGTGATAACTGAATGGAAAAAAACTCTTAAAACTTCAGAGCTTATAATAAGCTTGTCATCTTATCGTATTAGGCATGTGAGCTTATAACATTAGCATTTTAATGTTCTCACATGTACAGTAATGTGATTGGAAGGTGTTGCCATTTTCGCTGTGTCACTGAAGAGATGAGCAGACAGAGAAAAGTCACATATTCTGCTGTGAATATTCAGGGTGGTTGGCAAATGATTTATTTATTTATTTATTTATTCCATCATCCCTTCATTCATTCATCCATTCATTCATTGATTCATTCAGGGTACTGATTTGTGAGCTTGGTTTTGTTAACTGTCGCATGCACTAAATCTCAAAGTGGTACAAGTGGGAACAGCAGCAATATTTCTTGAATCCCGTGTACTACAGTCTGAGTCCAGTCCCTGGCTATAGGTAAGAAGTATTGGTGTGTTAATACTGTATTTCTATGTTGCTTTTGTATACATTGTTATGATCACACACATTTTTTTTCTTTTAGACCTGCAATTTAGTATTGATTTAATTCCATTTAAATGAATAAATATTAGCATATTTGACAATAAAGCTGACTTTGACTTTGACTTTAAAGCAGTGCCTGAAGATACACTCATCTTGGAAATTATCTTTGCCCATCGAAATAAGTGGAAATAACATTTTATATGAAACAATCTCTCCAAAATCGTCCATCAACAATACACAATTTTTTAATATAGAAATGAGAGAAATATCCTAATTAAACAGAATAGGAAATATAATAGCCAAGTTACAAGCTAAACAGTGGGACATAATTCAATAATATATATATATATTTTTTTTTCCATTGATGATAAATCATGTGCTGCATATGTTGATAGATGAATGTAATATGGCTATGAGGCGCTTATAAATGAAACAAATTATTATTATTATTATGATGCATAAAGCTTAAAACAACATTCAGTTTACATAAGTTTGTTGCTTACGGTTGTACATAGTGAACAAATCAACTCTTTTGGTTTAGAAAATGATTTTGCTTGTGGGATTTTTTTTTCTCTATTCTATTCAATGCGAATTACATATTTATTTGCTGTGCTCTTTTACTATATATGACAGTTGGTTGTTTAACTGATGATTTAAATATATGTTCTCCATTCACTATTTTACTTTCTCCTTCTATTATGTGCTGCATATGTCTTGAATAAATACAGTGCAAGACCTCTTGATGTGAGGGTTGACAGTTATTATTAAACAAAACTGATTAGTCATTGGTATTGAACAGTCATATCCTGCACACTAAAGTATTAATGTTGGAGATTTAAATAGGCATATCCATTAAAAGGAACAATGTTTCATTCTATCAACAAGGAGGAAATACGTTCAATAGTCCTTTATATCAGCGAGGAAATGGACACCGGTAGAGGTACATCAATTAATGATTGCATATACTGTAAAGCCAGAACATCGTCTGTGAATGGCGCTTGCACACTATACAGCAGACAGACATTTGAAAAGTACATTTTAATGAACAAAAAGCATGGTGAGATGATTGAATATTAATGCCAGAGGAGGATGGGACCACAATGATGTATAGTACCACTGATTATTATATGTTCAATGCAATTTTTTGTGATGAGAATGTGATCTATACTCTACACTGCTTGTGAGGGGTTGACACTTTTTGTGCATTCTGCTTCGCCCAAAAGTCTTATGTTGTCCTATTTGGGTCATTCGCAACACTCATTAATTTAATGTGTGCACAATTAAGATGAAAAATCACTTGGTGTAATTTCAAATTCATTCTTACTGGAGCACGTAAGCCTCCTGTTTCTTTAAAGTGTTAATTTGGTTCCCCTGTTTCTTTCTCAACATTATTTTCTGCTGGAATTGCCCAGTAAATACCACTTTGGGTACAAATTACCTGAATGTAATGAGTGTTCATTTGCACATGTTGCACATTAATGGGTTTTCTTTTTGTTATCTAGATCAAGTAATTTTATTGTTCTGCACATGCAGTTTTTCTTTTTCTTCACTCCATTTTCATCTAACTGCGATCAAAGACTGTTTTGTATGTAAAAATCAAGCTAATAGATTGAGCTCAAATTGAGGTGCAAATGTTTGTTTTCATATTTTTCGCAGTGGTGTTTGTTTCTCAAACCCATCTGAAATATTGAACCTCCAGTTGGGAAATTGGTGTGAAGAATAAAAAATATTGACCTCTTTGTTTTGCCCATTGATGATAAAATATCAGAGCATACATGAATCAATAAGTTGCCGTGATCCTGCCTCGTTTACTTTGGTTTTTCAATCTCCAGCTAGAGTTGGTGTTCCCTCTGAAATGCACCTGACCCTAATCACATTTTCGAGTTGCCTTTAAAAATCATGCCACGTCAGCAGCATGTTGTCTCTTATTATGACGTAAACTGTATGTATGTATGTATGTATGTATGTATGTATGTATGTATGTATAAAACACTCATAAATGGGAATCCAGGCAGATTTGCGATAACGGACTTTCTTCTTCAGTTAGCTTTCAACATGTCACAGCTTGTCACATAGAATGTTGTTTGAGCGTTTTGTTGTGAGCTTGAGCGTTCACTTCACATCACCAGAGAACAAAGGAGCAAGAAGGGACAAATGCCCGGTGATTACATATGATGTAAAATGGAGACACATATTCAGCACATCGGATTGGATGGATGAATTTCATAAAGAGGTGAACATGAGATCATGCTGGATTTTGCCTGTATATCCAGATAGTGCCTTTGGTATGTCACACTGCCACACATTTTCATTTTAATTTGTACTTTTCCACCTTTTTTGGTCATTTATCGTTCCTTGTTCATTCTATTAATCCACTGTGAACTCTTTTTGGTATGATTAGCCCCTGCGTTTTTTGCTACAGCCTTATCTTATTTTGCAGCATTGCCGCCGGCTTGTTTAAAACAGTCCCATTTTGCTGAGGAGAATGTCAGGGCTAGTAAAGTTTTGCCCTCCGTCTAAGATGCCAATCCTGTGACGAGTTGCAAGAGTGAGGAGTTTTGCTCCTCTACATGCTGCTGAATTCGCTAGCGGGCAGAATACAGTTTGAAAGGGGATGAGAGGTGGCGCTAAAAAGGGAAAAAAATGAAATGAGATCGCTAAATGGCACAGGAGAAATGAGACAGTCATTCATTGTGTTACTCGCCAACAGTCGAGCTATCAGCTGTTATAAAACTACAGTCACCTTTTGACCTCACACTCGGCTGATAGCAAATGCAAGTCACATTGTAACCATGTTGATTTGAACACTCAAACTGGCCAACAGCAACTTTCATCATGCTCCTCTCATCTGTTAGTATCGTCAAAGAACGTATGCAACTTGAGAGTACAACTCTGTGCAAATTGCGATTGAAAACTTTGCTATGGTGTATTTCCATTTGAAAACCTTGATTTAAAATTCTTAATCACTATTGTTGTTACACTAGTCATGATTTTTTATGATTGTTTTATTATGTTCATGATGATGGGGAAGGTGATGATGAATGTAAGGATGTTGATGGTGATGATGATGATTGCGTAATCTCACATGGTGGGATGTCCCTGAGTCGCGCGAGGGGGGAACACTAAGGTTTTTGAGCCTGTGATGGCTAAACGCCCACCAGCCGGTGAGGAAGGAGATGGAGTCTCACCGGAAAATGTGGCACATCGTCATCCCTCCACAACCCTTCTTAAATAATTATCAAGCGAGGGCCCTTCCAAGACCTGCACTGGGTGTGAAGCTCGCAACGCACCAGCAATAGTCGTACCAGGTGTTGGATCCGGGAGTGGCGGCAAGTCCTTGACGGGGGCCAATTGCCCAGTAAAAGGAAAAGAAGAGGAGGACAATTGAGTAAATGTTTTCTCCTTTTTATTCGGCCTCGTCTTGATGATGACAAGTCAACAAACAACACGTCTTTTAAGAACAGGTAATCCAAGTTCCTAGTTTATTTGATTTTGCTCCTGTTCCTCAGGAACATGGATGGAATTGAATACACCTAATACACTTTAATACTCAAAAATATTTGTTGCACAGCCTCTGTAATGTTTTGATGGATTTGCATAATCCGAGACAATAAACCACTAAAAGATTCAGGAGGCTGCACTGACCTTGCAATGGGAGGCCTGTAGCGCTCAAATACTATATTGGCATGAAGCCGTCATGTGTATTCAAAACCAAGTGACAGACAGGAATATTAAAGCTCAATGACATTTACCTTTATTGTGCTGCCACCTTTAATGCAGTCAAGGATTTAAAGTTAAACCTTGAGGGAATTTCAGCCTCTTTGAGTCAGCATGCTCTCGTCGCAGCAACATCACCAGGTTCACTTGTACAGTCTCATGTGATAAAATAGAACAGCTATGACAGAAGGTCTTCAATTGTAACAAAACAATCTTGTTTCCTCTTGGCATTGTTGGCATTTGTTTTTTTATGACTTACTTCAAATTCTACTGAAATTTAGGTTTAGTTTTTTATTATTTTCACCTTTTGGCCTTCCATGCAATGTACTGTCCTCCTAGTTTCAAATGGTGCGGACATTATTATTATGTTATTTATCTTTAAATTTGTAGGTTAAAAACAGCACAAGAGTGACTACTTTTGGTATTTTGAAAAACATCAAAATGTATTTCATAATTTTAATGCTGTGTAGTAATTTAGTTCAAACTCAACTTTCCTGAAGCATTCAGTAATCGTCAAGATGAAACAAAAATAAAACACTTGGATATATATATATATATATATATATATATATATATATATATATATATATATATATATATATATATATATATATATATATATATATATATATATATATATACTCCACAGTGATTAGGCAACACAGTTAAACAGTGACTGGCTGTTGGAAGCCATCCCGAACTAACAATAAGATCTCGATAGGCCAATTAGCCCTTGAAGTTCTCATGTAAAACCTGTCGTGGGGATCAAGTGATTGGGGACTATTATGGACAAAGAACTTTGTCAGAGTAGACATGGCATCCTCAATGGTCTTCTTTTTACTTGTTCATTCAAGCTTGTACATGTCACAAGCAAACCCAAGTTGCCAAAGTGACATTGCTCCTACCGGGAACAATTTTCAACCCTTATATAAAATTGTCATTAACTATTTGAGCAGGTAACTATCGTTGATTGTTTCAATTTCCAATCACAACGATAGATAGAATCTGACCTTTGGTTAGAACTGTGATGGTCATCAAGAACTGAATGTTCTTACTCTAACTCATTCTCTCCTTGGAGAGAATCTGAATTGTAATTTCCCCAAATGATTATTGAGATTGTTTAGCGAGAATATATATGATATATATAGATATATATATCATAGCAGTCTGTAAAAGTGACTTGTAAAATCACTGAGTGATTCATTAAACCAGTGTATCATAGTTTTAATGAAACTGTATTTTGCTGGTTCAGTTGCTACTCCGGGTTGTACAATTCCAAAACATACTCGAGAAGTGTCAGTAGGTGACACCCATTCTGCGTGTGTGTGTGTGTGTGTGTGTGTGTGTGTGTGTGTGTGTGTGTGTGTGTGTGTGTGTGTGTGTGTGTGCGTGTGTTTGCGTGTGAGAGGGAGAGTGAGTGTGTGAGAGAGTGAAAGAGAGAGGGGGTCAGAGGGGGAGAGAGAGTCTTTTTTGAAGAAGTGTCTGTAAAAGGCTCCTCTGTATTTCGTAATGCAGCGCTTGTGCCCAATATTTCAATAACATCAGCATTAGTAGCTAATAGGATACACTAACTACAAAACATGTTCCCACTGTTTATGGTAAAATAAGATGTGGAATTTAATTTGAATGTTGCTGTTAATGTTCAGGTATATTCATTTATCATCAGTGATTGTGCAAATGCACTCACAGTTTATTGACACACATTTGCTTCGGAAGGTGGTGACGTTTGTGTGCTATGGTTATGCATCATTGCTTCAACTGACTCCACACTCTCCCGAGCACAGCAGAGACAGGTCGTTGAAATCCCATGCTCCTTCCTGTCTTCTAATTCAAGGTTCGACTTACTTTGACATTCCGAGGTGAGCGTTATCTCCAGCAGCTATATTTTATTTATTTTGAGGAAACAAGACAGAAGTGTTTTTCCTTTGTTTTTCATATTCCTTTCCTCTCCAGAGGCACAGAACTCAAAGAACAGTTGGAGTAACATACTCAAAGCATCCTATTTCCAGTGCGGATTAAATACTTGCATTTGAATTTGGTAGAAAATGAAAAGCTGCCTTGCCTGCATCAAAGAGCATCCTTGTCATTATTAACTGGAGGGGGAGGGATATGCCACATGATAGAAGCGAATATTGTCCTGTACTTTCTTTTTTCAAGGTGTCCTCCTCCTCTTTCCTGTCAAGCTGCTTATATTGTAAGAGCCTGCACGTGCATTCATGTTGTTCTACTAATTGGGACTTTGTTGAAGCCAATGGTCCATTCGTGCGGCAGTAATCAGGACCCATCGTTTGTTGGCAAAGCTGTGGTACTTTACTTCAGGATTATAATGCAGATTTCTCCTAGTCACGTTGATACATTTTTCTGATCAGGAATGGATCCCTCCAAGCTACTAAATTTTCACGTCATTGTGAACATCATATATATATATATATATATATATATATATATATATATATATATATATATATATATATATATATATATATATATATATATATATATATATATATATATATATATATTTTGTCTGCCTCCATCGGTCATGGCTGACCATGGATGACTGTCCCGGTGGACAGTGTGCCTGGGCGGTGTATTATGGAGAGCAGGTTGTCACCTATGCAGCTTGCTCCCCCTCTCCACCACGCTGACTGGACAAAAGGAACAGTTGAGCTGATAGAATTTGGGGTCAGTATGGTCGCAGGAGCTGCCGGAAAGGTAGCGGAGTTCGCCACCAGACTGCCTTAGGTGCGCCATTACCGGATTGATTTCGGGTATACTCCCATAGGAGCTGCCAGAAAGGTGGCGGATCTCGCCACCAGACCGCCTTAGAGGCTCCGGAGACTCGTGGATGGCGGGGTTTTATATATATATATATATATATATATATATATATATATATATATATATATATATATATATATATATATATATATATATATATATATATATATATATATGATGAGTTGCAAAAGGTATGGCACATCCCTGCCGATTTGTTCATTCAGATGTGTTCATTCAATAGGTGGGGTACAACCTGAGCCTCTTGCCAGGCACCCAAAGACAATCAGACAATCAGAATCAGAAAGCCTTTAATTGTCCCACGATGGGGAAATTTGCCTTGGGACAATTTAGTGTTCAATCAGCCTGCCATGCATGTTTTTGGAATGTGGGAGGAAAACTGGAGGACCCGGAGTAAACCCGCACAGGCCTGGGAAAACCACACAAGCTCCACACAGAGAGGCCGGAGTTGCAATCCAACCTGTAGGTTGACGCGCTAACCACTGCCCCGCCTGGACAGTTGTATGTATATTGTGTGTCTAAATGCATATCTTTTGACCCCAAAAAATTTAACATGAATGCATCATATATGTTTTTACAGACAAAACGTAACCTGTTGCGTGTACAATTTTACAGAGAAAATCACCACATATCCACAGTTTCGTGGATATTTTTTTTCTTCATGTTATGAAGTATTTTTCAATCAGTCTTCCGCATGCACCCAAGTATTATTTACAATTCAAAATAATTGTCTCATGTTTTACTTTTAAATGATTACATTTTTTTGATGGAAGCTGTGGGAGGACACACAAGAATATTGAATGAATGAATCTGGTAAATTAATTTATGTGATATGAATTTTGTGTTTCCAGACACGAAGACACGATATATGCAAGTTTTGCAGAAAACGTAGTTCCCTTGTTTGAGGCACAGCACACGCCAGGTTTTGAGAGATCACCGAGTGATATTTTTGGGATAACATGAAAATTGTAGTCATTGAGCTAAAGCGAGACCTGAGCTCTCTGACTTGCTGTGGGGGTAACACCCTCTGCAATTCCTCCACTTGCCAAAAACTGACAAGAATGGATTGGCTCTATTAAAGTAGGCCTAGGTGGTCCCAGGCTGTGCCGCAACTAGTGTAATTAATCCATATTGTTGGTCTATCCCAAGGTCCTACCCTCTGTCATACAAGCATGTCCTGACTTTAAAAAGATTGTTCCAAATAATGGATACAGATCTTAGGAGAAGAGAGTGTTGACAGGAGAGGACTGTCCTGTTTTTACTTATTTTTTTTCTTATTTTAGGCTAAAGTTATGATGCATGTGACCAATATGTTTCGCATTCGCAGCTGTGGTGTGTTTTATCAATCAATATTGTTCATCTGTCTTCATGGTTTGAAGAGTACAAATGTGTACTCATAAAAAAGTAGCTAGAATGGTTCAACACATTTCAATGACACCCCTGTCTCTGGAGAGAAGCAGGACATTGGCTGGGCCTTTGATGACCATCACACTATGATGTCTGTTTCTAGGATATCATATCTTGAAAGGGTGCCGCTGGGTTTAACCACTTCATTAAACATTTGATTAATCCACCTCAAAGACATTGTTCACACATTTGCATATCAAAGGAGTCATCTTTGTATTTGGAATTGGTCTAGAGGTGTACTTATAAATAGATTTGATTACTCACATGGGTTTGTGTGTGTGTGTGTGTGTGTGTGTGTGTGTGTGTGTGTGTGTGTGTGTGTGTGTGTGTGTGTGTGTGTGTGTGTGTGTGTGTGCGTGCGTGTGCGTGCGTGTGTGCGTGCGTGCGTGTGCGTGCGTGTGTGTGTGTGTGTGTGTGTGTGTGTGTGTGTGTGTGTGTGCGTGCGTGCGTGTGTGTGTGTGTGTGTGTGTGTGTGTGTGTGTGTGTGTGTGTGTGGTGTATTTTACATCGAAAATAGGAAAAGAAAAAAATGTGTGATGATATATAAAGTGCAGCGCCGTTTCTGCATGACTTATTCAAAAGATTACACTGACATTCTTATTGATGTAAAACAAAAGCATGGAAATGTAATTTTCGTATCAATGATGGTGCTGCCATTCGATTACAACTCTCTTGTCTTCTTGTTGGCTATTCCACTGATTACACTAAAAACACATTGGGAACAGGAATACTAATTCATAGGATTCCATAGATTACACGCGTGAGTCTGCAGTAACATCCCATTTGCTCCGCAAACCCAACAAAATACATTGCATTGTATGTATTTTGTTGGGCTTACACATTTGTTGGTGATTTCTCCAGGCAACTCCAAAATTTCCTCTGTCAGCTGGAAAATGTCTCCTGTAAAATGTGCTACTTTTATTGATTGCTCTAAATGTTAATGCCTTTTGTGCCAGATATTTCACCATTAAGACAACAATAAAACATGGAGCATTGTAATGACATTTACCAACAGATGCTCTCCCATTACTCCCTGGGGGGTTCATGTGGCCTGGGTAACTTTTTCGATAGACTTTTTTTGTGGAACGGATGTCTTTGGGGAAATTCAAGGGAAATTTTCCTGAACAATGTTTTTATTCCATTGAAGGGAGACAGCAGCTTGGCAAGTTTAGTTTGTTCAAATTGTATCTGAACCGCTATTTCGGAATCTGACGTTTAAAGTAGCAATTTATTGTAAAATTGTGGCATAAATATCATCACAAATTAAGAGCATCATCCTTGTCTGATATTAAGAATTGGGTTGTGAACAAAATGTATGAAATCTAACGCCAAATCAAAGCTAAAATGGTGAATGGTGAATTTCCTGACATTGTTCAGCATGCGAAGA
Organism: Hippocampus bargibanti; assembly: GCF_051943395.1. Taxonomy (NCBI): domain Eukaryota; kingdom Metazoa; phylum Chordata; class Actinopteri; order Syngnathiformes; family Syngnathidae; genus Hippocampus; species Hippocampus bargibanti. The sequence goes on from NC_142735.1 coordinate 10,551,551, forward strand.
GTTGTCAAAGTCAATGTCAAAGTCAGCTTTATTGTCAAATATGCTAATACTATAATATATAATATTATTGTTTAGTTTTTTTTTGTTCTTTTGACTTCAAGACGGCGCCGCGAGAGTGGCTGCCTTTCCAGCAGCTCATGTATTTTGTTTTTCTACTTTCATTCGTTTCATCACTTTGCTATGAGACTAATAAAGGCAAATCCAATCCAATCCAATACGCATGACATACATCACAGATGAAATTACTGTTCTCTCGGACCCAGCATGCAAGGCACTTATGATGACTTTAACAAACATAATAAACATGAAAACGCCAATGTTGCCGGGAGAGGGGAGCCGCTGCGGGTTCACACGCCGACATCTTGGGAAAAAAAAAAAACAACAACAAACAACAAATAATATGACAACACAAAGACTCAGAGTCAGACAGACAGACAGAGTCATTCCTTCTTCATGACTTGCTGTACCCTCTTTGTGATGACATTAAGCAGTTCTAGTTCAAAGCATCCATTTCAGCAGTGGATCAGGGACGTCATGGTGGAATTTGCACGTCTACTACAAGCTAAATGTTGAAAGCAAACACGCAGCTGTAGCATCCATTGACGAAAAGACATGGTCTCACATCTCCTGTCCCACATAAATCCGCTTCAATTCTAAGCCGCGACAGTTTTACATACGCATCGGCGCTCTGCGCTGACGCTCCGTTCTTCTTATGGCACGCTCCCCAAGCTATGCATCCATCCAACCGCAGACTGTCCAACAGCACCGACCTTTCCGCTGAACAAAGCGGGGCTGTGAAGATGCTGCCCATTACAGGCGCAAAAAAACACAATGGACCCTGTGGTGTCCAGCGATGACAGTCGAATGGCACCAACATTTTTTTTTGGTTGTTTTTGTCTTGTTTTGTGTTTTCTTTTGTCACTTTGTGTTGTTGTGCATCGTGTGGAACGGATACAGATTGTTTTTCATCATTTTTGACCACGACATTCATCAAGGAGGAGACTGTGCTGAGCGGTTGTGCCTTTTCAGCAGCATGAATATGCCAGTACTGTTTTTGAATGGGAGGAATGTCGGAGCCATTCGACTGCCATCGCTGGACAACAAAGGGGCCATTGTTTTTTTTTTGCGCCTGTAATGGGCAGCATCTTCACAGCCCCGCTTTGTTTAGCGGAAAGGTCAGTGCTGTTGGACAGTCTGCGGCTAGATGGATCCATGGCTTGGGGAACCCGCGATAAGAAGAAAGGAGCGTCAGCGCAGAGCGCCGATGCGTATGTGGAACTGTTGCGGCTTGGAATTGAAGCAGATTTATGTGGAACAGGAGATGTGAGACAATCTCTTTTCGTCAATGGATGCTACAGCTGCGTGTTTGCTTTCAACATTTAGCTTGTAGTCGACGTGCACGTTCCACCATGATGTCCCTGATCCACTAGTGGAAAGACGCTTTGATCCTCTCCTCTTTCATCTAGAACTGCTTCATGTCATCACAAAGAGGGTACAGCAAGTCCTGAAGAATGAATGTCTCTCTGTGTCTTTGTTTTGTCATATTGTCTCTATGCTGTCATATTATTTGTTATTTAGTTTTTTTTTTGTTCTTTTGACTTCAAGACGGCGCCGCGAGAGTGGCTGCCTTTCCAGCAGCTCATGTATTTTGTTTTTCTACTTTCATTCCTTTCATCACTTTGCTGCTGTGAAATGTAAATTTCTCCACTGTGAGACTAATAAAGGCATATCCAATCCAATCCAATCCAATCCAATTCTTCCCATTCAAAAACAGTACTGGCATATTTATGCTGCCCAAAGGCACAACCGCTCAGCACAGTCTCCTCCTTGATGATTGTCATGGCCAAAAATGCTGAAAAACAATCAGTATCCGTTCCACACGACGCACAGCAACACAAAGTGACAAAAGAAAACACAAAAACAACAAAAAAAGCAAGGCTCATGAGAGCACTTGCTGACAGCTGCCTACTCAGGCGCCATCTTGGAAAGAAGAAAAAATGTTGGAGTTGGATATCCTTGCATAAAAAAGTACCGCTTCATTGGATGAAAACGCTATTGGAGGAATGTGAGCTGTGGCACAACATAGGGAAATGCACTTCCCATAATTGCTTCGTTAAAAACCAGTTGCTTTGTGCGTCCTGGAGTAATTAAGCAGTTGAAACTTTACATTACACCAGTGAAAATTAACAAAGAGCACATCTGGGTGTCCCATAGGTTTAGTCATTAAAAAGCCCATTATTTTTCAAATTACTTTTTCAATCTTTCAGCGTCCCCTAATCTGGAGGAATTTCCCAATAGACAAGTTCCTGTTCTTGTTTTGAATGACTCCTTTAGGAAAGTTAAACATTTAGAATATGCTGCGAGCGAGCGGTGGCTGTGCATTTATCTTCAGTACATGGAACAGTCTTTCTCAGACAACATGGGACAGGTCAATGGGCAGTTGGAAGTGCATCATAAAATATGGGCTCCCCAGGCCCTACTCCTTGGCCCAAAATATATACGAAAATTATTGGGACTCCACAGACACCATCACCGCCAGACACTTGCTACCCTTTCTTTTTTGGCTGTTGCACTCTTATAGTCTCATGCACTTGCCTTGGTGAAAACCTTTGGTGAATAGACCTTTTATTGGATTGAAATAGGACTCTCTCTCTCTCTCTCTCTCTCTCTCTCTCTCTCTCTCTCTCTCTCTCTCTCTCTCTCTCTCTCTCTCTCTCTCTCTCTCTCTCCCTCAGAAAACCTTTATTTGTCCCACAATGGGGAAATTAGCAATTTGAAAGGGGATGGGGTGGGGGGGTGAAAGGATAGAAAACTAACTATATATATATATATATATATATATATATATATATATATATATATATATATATATATATATATATATATATATATATAGGTGACAGTCGTGCCGGTGGTGGTCGGAGCACTCGGGGCAGTGACCCCCAAACTCGACGAGTGGTTGCAACAGATTCCGGGAACAACATCGGATATCTCGGTCCAGAAAAGCGCAGCGCTGGGAACAGCACGGATACTGCGCAGAACACTCAAGAGCTTCCTGGCCTCTGGTAGAGGACGCGAGCTAAAATGGGGGGACAGACACCACCCATGGTAGGTGAGACGAGGAAATTTATATATATATATATATATATATATATATATATATATATATATATATATATATATATATATATATATATATATATATATATATATATATATTTTCTATCTATCTCAGGGATCTATTATTTACACACGTATTGATGTTTCTGGGGGCTTTGCAGCAATGGTGAAGGCTAGCAAGTCTTTCATTCATGTAAAACTCCTGACGGAAGCTGCTGCGGTAAAAGTCAGTGATGGAGATAAGACGACACTTTGACCAGCCTTGCCTCCTCATGATAAATCTTGATCATTGTTGGTGATGGTTTGACCTCTACAACGTGCATTGGGGCCCTGGGGGTTGCTGGGCAATGATGAAAAGACTCACTCATTAATACCACTTGTCCTGTCGGCTCATCCAGTCTATTTTCAAGAAGCCTATGACCTTTCCAGAATTGCCGCTATCAAACAAAAGCATTTTTGAAGGCAGGAAAGCAAAGGAGACCGTGTTTTCAGGAGCCTTTGCGTGCATGTGAGCGCGTGTGTGTGTTTGTGTGCGTGTTTGTGTGCGTGCGTGCGTGCGCGTGTGTGTGTGCGTGTGTGTGTGTGTGTGTGTGTGTGTGTGTGTGTGTGTGTGTGTGTGTGTGTGTGTGTGTGTGTGTGTGTGTGTGTCCATCCATTCATTTTCAATGCCTTTTATCCCGAGGAGGATCATGGGGGAGTAACTGGAGCCTTCTCCAGATGACTTTGAACGGAGGGAAGATTACACCCTGGAATGGTCAGCACTCAGTCGCAGGGCACATATAGATACAAACGGCCATATACACCCATATCCACACCGTCATTATGTGGAAATCAATCACAAACAAACTGCCAGTACAAAAGTCATGGGAGTGTACCTCTACGACAAAAGCAACTTACTGTGTGCTGCTATTGTTGGCATAAGGCCCCAGCCTTTTGAACATTAAGCCTTTTTTTTCTTTCTAAAATAATTGATTGGACCACCACACTCCACATAGTATAAGTTGCATGGCAATAATATTATTTTCGAATCTCAGTTGAAAAGTGATGCTCCGAGGGACTCAAGTAGTTTGGAAATCACATCATATCAAGTCATGATTTTAAAGACATCAAAATGGTGACCAGTAACATGTGACTATAAAGTGGCATTGAGAGTTTTGAAAGGCGCTTGTCAATGAAATGTATTGTTATTGTTTATTTATTATTATATGCAGTGTCTGATATTCATGACAAAAAGTTACCGGACACCAGGTCAGACAACTCTGAAAAGTTTCCTGCCCAGCCACAAAGTTGCCTGCCCCATTTTTCCCAACTTGAAACACAATAATAAAACAGACTAATGGAAAAAAACAATTGTTGCAAAGATTAAGGATTGATAATCTGAATATATAACAGAACAACACATTTAAATGTACCTACCAGGGATGCTCCCTTGCTTAATTTATCGTAAATATCCCTCGCTGATGATTTTGCTCCAGTTGTCGTTTGTCCATATACTGTTCGGCATGTTGCACAATGCGTTGCGTCGTCTGCTACAAGACACTCCTTTTTCCATGATGCTTTTAACGTACATTTACGTTTTGTAGGTCATACATTTTCTTAGCTTATTTTGAATCTTTCTTCTGAGGCTATGATGCCCGGCAAAGTACGGAAGCACGAATTCAGGCTTCCGATTGGCTGCCGAGTATGCAAATTGCCAAAGGAACCGAAATTCCGAAATTTCCAAACCCAACAAAGATTTCGAAATCGGAATAAAGCAAACATTTGATTTGGAATTGTTTTTTTCCTTGAAAAAGTTGTCGGCCACCCGGTCAGATACGTTTTGTAACGCGCCCGACATAAAAGTTCCAGTTCGTTATTTCTGACACCATTATCTGCCATTTTAAATTGAAACCCAGTGTTTGATAACTTGAATTTTTGCAGTGGCAACCTTATGAGCATTAATTGTTGGACAGACTTCCATTTTGTACTTGAAATTTAAATGTTCACTATTCACTTTTTATTTCTGTGACATGACAATATGAGGTTTAATTTCTTGCGGAAGTTGAGGTCTTGTGTCACAGTCAAGCCGTTGACTCTAATTATAGTAGGATTAATGGTATGGTAATTACGACAGTTACTCAAAACCCTTTGATGTGGTCAAAATGATTCATGATGCGCATAAACTCGAAATCGCAAATGATGGATTGTCAAGGGGTGAAGGAACACTTGTTCTCTGTTAGTCACTAATCATATTCACAGCATATGCACTACAATCAATCTTAAGACAATTTTCATATCATATATACAGTATAAGACCCAAATAAATGATGATACTGGAGCATCCCATCGATTTGAAGTCAGCATCTTCTACAGTAGAAAGTGATTTTTTTTTCCACAAAAAAAGGTCTTTTTGGTTCCTTTTTATGCGATAAAATGCCTTGTTATAATGCACAGCACTAGAACTTTTGAGTGTTTTGTTACAACATGAAATTTAGGTTAGAAAAGTAATTTTGATGGTTTTATGATGTCTTTGGTGCGAGTTTTCCATCCTGATGTTTTTTATTGCTTGTCATGAACTGACCTGTTCTTGCACAAGTCAATAATATCTTGTGGCCTTTTTGTGGTGGAAAAAAAGTTTTTTGTTTTTTTTTACCAATTATGCCAACATTTTACCAATACAGTGAGACCTCAACTTACAAACACCTTAACTTACAAACTTTTCGTCTTACAAACGTCAAATTTATGAAAATTAAACCTTATAATAAGCACTATTTTCATAATACACACCCACCACGGCTGGCGAAGTGATCTTCGGCGGAAGCACACGACCGAACAGCACCAGAGGTTAAGTTACCAACAGTCCTTATGAAAGGTGACTCTCCTTCCATAAGCCATCAACGACCATCAAAAAGTTAAATAAAACTTTATTTTACAGCACAGTTTATTTCTTTAATTACAGTCCTCATGTAATGCGCCTCTCTTTCCAAACAGCAATTCCCTTTGACCTTCGACCTCCAACGCCATTCCATCAAGCCATAAATGACCATCACAAATGTAAATAAAGTGACTTTATGATACAATTCAGTGTATTTCTTTCACTACAATACAATAGCACATTTATTATACATAGAATAAGGTATGTTGTGTGTAGTTTTAAGGCTTATTTAGTTGAAAAGTATATTTTATGGAAACCCGGGAACGGATTATTCCCATTTTAATGGTTTCCTATGGGAAAATCTTTTTTGAGATACACACTTTTCGCCTTACACACTCTGTCTGGGAACCAATTAAGTTCGTAAGTTGAGGTCTCACTGTACACTTTTCCAAATATACTTTCCAAGTACTTATGTGGATTATCTGTAACCAAATATACACGTACTTTAAAGTCACCCCCACTCTGCACCCTGCACAGACTTTCACAAACAGGGTAAACCAGCACAACGAATACAAACATGGAAATGAGAATTGTGTTGGACCGGATGGCTACTGATGAACACCTTCATGTTTTAAAATGGAAATGCTGCGTTCTTGGTCCATATATATATATATATATATATATATATATATATATATATATATATATATATATATATATATATATATATATATATATATATATATATACAGTAAAGTCTCGTTATATCTCGTTATATCGATATTCAAGGGAGTCCGAAAAAAATATCGATATAACCGGGACTATCGATATATCCGACCTTGTTTGCATGTAATTTTCTCCGTGCGTGTATAGAAGTAGTATTGATATAACCGGGACTATCGATATAACCGATATCAATATAATGAGACTTTACTGTACTGTCTCGTTACATCGATATCGGATATATCGATAGTCCCGGTTATATCGATACTATTTCTATGCACGCACGGAGAAAATTACATGCAAACAGGGTCGGATATATCGATAGTCCCGGTTATATCGATATTTTTTCGGCCTCCCTTGAATATCGATATAACGAGACTTTACTGTATATATATATATATATATATATATATATATATATATATATATATATATATATATATATATATATATATATACACGACGGAGATCCAGAGAGGTGGGAATAAAAGGCCAATACCCAAGAGGTACATGCAGATAACCATACCTGAAGCACTCGAAACTGCCAAACAAAGGCTCCAGGCCTTGTCCAGTCGCCTAAAGGGGTACACAAAAGTGAATGAGGCCAGAAGAATAAACAGGCTGTTCGCAACACAACCTGCGAAAGTGTACGCTCAGTGGCAGGGTTCTAACAGCAGAGCAGACCCTCCAAGGCTGGAAACTGAAAGATACTGGAAAGGCATATGGGAGAAGGAGGTCGCACATAACAGCAGTGCACAATGGCTGGTGACTCTGAAAGAGGAGCACAGCAACCTTCCTGAACAGAACCCAGTTACCATCACAGCGGCAGATATATCAGGTATGAAAAACGGGACGACACCAGGCTCGGATATGGTCCACACCTACTGGCTAAAGAAACTCACAGCTCTCCACGAGCGCCCAGCAGCACAAATGAACCAGTTGCTAATGGATGGGACTCACCCAGGATGGCTAACCGAAGGGCAAACAATCCTGATCATGAAGGATTCCTCAAAGGGTGCAGTCCCTTCCAACTATCGGCCAATAACCTGTCTCTCCACAACATGGAAGCTCATGTCAGGCATCATTGCGGCTAAGATAAGTGGACACATGGATCAATACATGAGCAAAGCACAGAAAGGCATTAGTAGAGATACTAGAGGTGCCAAACATCAGCTGCTGGTTGACAGAACAGTCGCTCAAGACTGCAGGTCCCGACATACCAACCTGTGCACAGCCTGGATTGATTACAAGAAAGCATATGACTCGATGCCACACACATGGATCACTGAATGCTTGGAGTTGTATAAGGTCAACAGGACCCTGAGAGCCTTCGTTGCAAACTCGATGAGGATGTGGAAAACCACACTTGAAGCCAATGGCAAGCCACTAATGCAAGTGTCCATCAAATGTGGCATATATCAAGGTGATGCACTCTCCCCACTGCTGTTCTGCATAGGACTGAACCCCCTCAGCCAGATAATCGCCAAGACAGGCTATGGATACCGCCTCAGAAATGGAGCTACGATCAGTCACCTCCTCTACATGGATGACATAAAGCTGTATGCTAAGAGCAAAAGGGACATAGACTCCCTGATCCACACAACCAGGATCTACAGCAGTGACATCGGAATGTCATTCGGGCTGGAGAAATGTAGTCGGATGGTGACTAAGAAGGGCAAAGTTGTCCACACTGAAGGGATCTCACTTCCTGAAGGAACAATAGCAGACATTGAAAACAGCTACAAGTACCTCGGTATACCACAGGCCAATGGCAACCTCGAACTAGCAGCAAGGAAAGCGGTGACGACCAAATACCTCCAGCGAGTGAGGCAAGTCCTCAGAAGCCAGCTCAATGGCAAGAACAAGACCCGGGCAATAAACAGCTAGGCCCTGCCAGTGATCAGATACCCTGCAGGAATAATAAGGTGGCCAAAGGAAGAGATTCAGACCACGGATGTTAAGACCCGAAAACTCCTCACCATGCACGGAGGGTTCCATCCCAAGTCCAGCACCTTGAGACTGTACACAAGCCGTAAGGAAGGAGGCCGGGGACTAGTGAGTGTGAGAGCCATTGTCCAGGATATCCAAGCTCCATGAATACATCAAAGAGAAGGCTCCAACGGATGATGTACTCAGAGAATGTCTCAGACAATGGGGAACAGAGGATGAGGTGATGGAAGAGGGACAATCATAGGAGGAAAAGCCCCTACACGGGGATGTACCACCGAACCATAGCAGAAGTGGCTGATCTCAATAAGTCCTATCAGTGGCTAGAGAGGGCTGGCCCAAAGGACAGCACAGAGGCACTCATCCTGGCTGCCCAAGAGCAGGCCCTGAACACCAGAGCCATAGAGGCAGGGATATACCACACCAGACAAGACCCAAGGTGTAGGTTGTGCAAAGAGGCACCTGAGACAATCCAACACATAACTGCAGGGTGTAAGATGCTGGCAGGGAAAGCCTACATGGAGCGCCATAACCAGGTGGCTGGCATAGTCTACCGAAACATCTGTGCGGAGTATGGACTGGAAACCCCAAGGTCAAAATGGGAAACACCTCCCAAGGTGGTGGAGAATGACCGAGCAAAGATCCTGTGGGACTTCCAGATACAGACCGACAAGATGGTAATGGCCAACCAACCAGATATCGTGGTCATAGATAAAGGGGAAAAGAAAGCCGTTGTCGTGGATGCAGCGGTCCCGAGTGATGGAAACATCAGAAAGAAGGAACATGAGAAAATCGAGAAATACCAAGGGCTCAGAGAGGAGCTGGAGAGAGCCTGGAAGGTAAAGGTGGCAGTCGTGCCTGTGGTGGTCGCAGCACTCGGGGCAGTGACCCCCAAACTCGACGAGTGGTTGCAACAGATCCTGGGAACAACATCGAATATCTCGGTCCAGAAAAGCGCAGTGCTGGGAACAGCACGGATACTGCGCAGAACCCTCAAGCTTCCTGGCCTCTGGTAGAGGACCCGAGCTAAAAAAATGGGGGACAGACACCACCCATGGTGGGTGAGACGCAGATTTTTTTTTTTTTTTTATAAACAAATTCCTCGTCTCACTCCCCATGGGTGGTGTGTGTCCCCCATTTTAGCTCGGGTCCTCTACCAGAGGCCAGGATGCTTGAGGGTCCTGCGCAGTATCCATGCTGTTCCCAGAACTGCGCATTTCTGGACCGAGATATCCGATGTCGTTCCCGGGATCTGTTGCAAGTACTCGTCGAGTTTGGGGTCCACTGCCCCAAGTGCTCCGACCACCACAGGCACGACTGTGGTATAGATAGATAGATAGATAGATAGATAGATAGATAGATAGATAGATAGATAGATAGATAGATAGATAGATAGATAGATAGATAGATAGATAGATAGATAGATAGATAGATAGATAGATCGGCTACAACTGCTTCAAGAATGTGACACATCTTTTTGAGAAAACACAATTGTTTTCACTCATTACTATTCAGATCGCATGAAAATTAATGTATTTGGCTTGACAAAGCCTCATAACACATGCTGTTGCTATGTCTGTGCAGTCTTAATGCGTGCATCAGCTAAGGAAACAGGACAGAATGTCTTCTTATGCCACCGGCAGTGCAGTCGGTGTTTGATTTCAACTATCACGCAACGCAGCAAATCAAATTGCCACCTGAATGTGACAAATTTGAATCAACAGCCTTGATCAGTAACCGGCTTTCCTGGCCGATGAGGGTCTCACATCACAATGGGCCTTTTGTCATCACCATATATTTAAAAGATAGAAGTTTTCGAGAAGCATCAGAGTGGGAGGCTTCAGGCAAATGAAAAGAAATATACTCACTTGATTGAGAAAGATCTCAACCCATTTAAGTTTTAGAAGGACATTGAGGACAGGTGTGCTCATTCTGTGGTGACTTAAACATTTGTGACAATACCCTCAAGCAAAGGCTTCAACTGCAGAAAGGATACCCAAGTGTGTCAGGGTTAATTGGATGACCCAATCCATCCCAATTACAGATTTTAAGGCACACATCCACCATCCACTCCCTCAGTGTGTATATGAGGAAATTGAAATCCATTAGAGAGGGTGCTTCCTGTGGGGTTGCTCCAAATAATTGCTGGCAGTGTGTGTGTGTGTATGTCTGTGTGTGCGTGTGTGTCTGTGTGTGTGTGTATGTGCATGTGTGTGTGTGTGTGTGTGTGTGTGTGTGTGTGTGTGTGTGTGTGTGTGTGTGTGTGTGTGTGTGTGCGTGTGTGTGTGTGTGTGTGTGTGTGTGTGTATCTGTGTGTCTGTCCGTGTGTGTGTGTGTGTATTTACCCATTGAATTTAAAAAGAAAATGTCAAATATTTGGGTCAAACACTGTGCATTCCTTTACTTTTGCATTGCCACTGACATGAGACTTTTGAAAATCTTAAGAATGTTCTTTGGGCTGAAGCGAAAAATTCATCCGCACATGATCCAATTCAAAACATGTCACTGACACAGTGAAAGCAGGATTTTACATAATCCAGATCCTAGCCAAATACAATTCAAGCACAGCACGACCCTCTGTGCAATTTCCAGCATGCTATTATGATCAATTATAATTTTTCAAAATCCGACAGCAGCACTCATCTTCATCCGTTGGGGTCCCTCACTCAAAATTGATATACAATGTTAGAGCATGAAAATGTTGTCGTGCATTGTTCTCCTATTTGTTTATGTATTTTTTTTACCGACAGTATGCTCACTTGATATTAAGCCTCAGAGTAATTTAAAAACCATGCCTTCTCAATTTATTTTTAAAACAGACGGATTAGTTCGAGTAATCCAGATATATGACTATAAATACAATGACAGCAGAAACATATTTTCAAGGTGAAAAGATCATTCAAAATCCCTCTCCTCTCCCGCTAATCAATGGAACGTGACTCGTTTTGCAGATGGAATGAATAGAATAATGTAATGATATGAAAACGACCCATCACCGATTGTCACAATTAGGCACATTACCCTCATTTATTAATAATAAAAAAATGTTTAAGAAGACCTTTGTGGCAGGAATCCATAGTCCATCTGCAGTTTTTAGTGTCAAGCTGTGTGACTGGCCACAGTTCAAAATCACCATGATTAATCATTACAATTTTACCATAATTTCTGCTGAGGAATGTGCTGTATGTGTGTTAGTGCGCGCGCGCGCGCGCGTGTGTGTGTGCGTGTATGTGTGTGTGTGTGTGTGTGTGTGAGAGAGAGTGTGAGTGCGTGTGTGTGCGTGTGTGTGTGTGTGTGTGTGCGTGTGCGTGTGCGTGTGCGTGTGTGTGTGTGTGTGTGTGTGTGTGTGTGTGTGTGTGTGTGTGTGTGTGTGTGTGTGTGTGTGCCCTTAAGCAATGCACCTACCATGACATAGTTGCATCCATCAGTGTGAGAAAGTTTGAAGACTGAAGATTGAGCTGCAGATGTTAAGCTGTGAGCTGAAACAGATCACTGGCAAATAATTTGAAGTCTTGCAAATGTGCTGACCAGGTTCCCATCAGAGAACCAGTTGCAGACACAACAGAACACTCATGTGAAAGTATCACAGAAAAAGCAGCCAAATTGGTAAGTGTCTTGATTTTAAGCAGTGACTATTTTCAGGTTTCTGTTGTTGAAAATATTTGGGAGTCGAAAAGTGAAGGTTCAAGTGCGTCTCAGCACTGACAAGGTCTGCTCTAGTAAAGCAACAGAGTTCTGACTTCTTTCCCAATATAAGGTGATTGAGATGTCAGCTACACGTGAGGTTTGTTCTGCAAAATGTGAAGACAATTGCATGAACAATTTTCAATCACAGGTGTCCTGTGAAAGTGCACGATTGAATAATTATTGTATAAAATCAGGAATGTGCAATGAGGACCTTCAACACCTTCTTTGCTGTCATTATTTAAAAGTGTTTTTCTTGGCTTACAATTTACAGCAGGTTGTGGTCATCATTTTTTCATGTATTTATTTTTGTCCAACCAGATTGAACTTCTACTGTACGTTATATCACTGTAAACACAGGATTGATCGCCCCGTACAATTGAAACAACACAATTGAAACGTCCGTGTAAGCTCTCAGTCTTACAGGAGTGGTCAGGGATAGAACTATAGTGGTAATCAGAGCGGAGAGGTAATCATATTGGCTCATGAGGTGACAACAAGGATAGTCCAATAGAAGTAATCAGATTTGCCTTCAGAGAGTGGTCCACTACTCCCCCAACCAAGCAGGCACCTATCACCTATAAGAGCAGATGTCTGGGAAGGCCACCTCTGTCCAACAGGGAAATAGGGCCAGGGTTACCAGCACAACATTAGTTCACTGACGAATCTCTTTGGATGAGGAGCGAAACCTCCGAAACCTTCACTGAAGAACAAATGACGGCTGTAGAAACCTTTTCCTCGAAACACAATTGATCGATGCATTTATTATTATTGTTATTGTTTTTTTTATATAATCTAAAACGAATCAGAGTTCAGATGCAATATACTAGTGATGTGTTGTTCGCAAACGAGCCGGTTCTTAGTGCGGCTCTCTGAAGTGAATGAAGAGAGCTGGCTCCTAACAAAGAGCCGGAAATGGGAGGCAACCTTTTATTGCCTCTATTCCCTGCCCCAAGTCTTCGGTTAAAGCCGCACATGATTGGTCAAGACCCATGGTAGAGGCAGGATGGGAGAATTACAAACACACACAATAGTGAGGAGAACGAGGAGTGGTTAGAGAAACAGAAGCACACTGTGAGTAGCACATGAAACAGGAAAGGGCTTTCTGATTCTGATTCTGAAAAGACTTTCTCAAAGAATCATACCAGAATCATATATGACAAGGATGTGCTGCAGTCCAAGAACGGGTAAAAAAAAAAATCACAGCTGTTTATCTCACAACTGACTGCTGGACATCCGAACCACGACATCCTACATGTCACTTTATTGAAAATTTCAAAAGTGGGGACATGTCTGCTGAATTGTTTTGAGTTCAATGAAAGACTCATTTCTCAGAATTTAGCAGAGGGGCTGGGGAGGTACTGCAGGACGCATGCACTGTTTTGGAGCCATTTGCGCAGGTCACTGGAGATCAGTGTAGACAGGTACAGTGGACAAGGGTTATCATATTATGCTGTTATTATTATTCAATTATTATCAATTTTACTAGTTGGGATTATAGCATTATTAATATGAAAATCAAATTGGTGACAGCTGATCATCAGACTCGAGTAACCACAGGAAAATATAAAGTTAGCATCCACTAACTCTGTGCACATATAAATAAAGCCATATAAATAAAAAATAGTATTATCATATATTTTTTTTACATGAGTAATTAATTTTTCACGTAATTTTACATGATGAGGAGCCATTTGGGAGCCTAAAGAGACGGATCTTCTTAGTGAGCCGAGCCAAAAGAACTGTCCCTCTTAAAAGAGCTGGAATTCCCATCACTACAATATACAGGGCCATCTCGAAGAAATCATCTGTTTTCCGTCAACCTGATTAGTTTCACCTTCTTAATAAGAATTCATTGTACGACCCTGGTGTCTGGAAGTGACTGAAAATTCATTTCCAAGGCAAACTTTTCCAAAAGAAAAAAACATGGATATTGTGAGAAGTCAGACAATGCTTGGGTTATTTGAACTTGGAAAAGGATCTATTCACCACTTTCACAGTGGCAACAACTATATTCTGAGTTTAAGGAGATCATGCTTATTTATTTATTTATTTATTTATTTATTTATTTATTTATTTATGTGTTTGTTTGTTTGTTTGTTTGTTTACTTATTTATTTATTTATTTATTTATTTATTTATTTATTTACTTACGTACTTACTTACTTATTTACATACTTACTTACTTACTTACTTACTTACTTACTTACTTACTTACTTACTTACTTACATTCTTGTGACACTTTATCAGATCAATGATTGTGCATTATAACAATTCAGTGAAAAGATTTGGAGTAGAGCATTGTAATGGAGGCATTGATTTTGTAGCAGTGCATTCGCCTCACTTTAGTAGGAGTTAGTCTGAGTTCAGTTCTCACTCAGTGGCAGTGTCAAGGTGAATGCGAATGATTGCCAATTTCTCAATTTGTGCCCTGCATTGACTGTCGACAAGCCTTTCGTCCCAAGTCAACTGGAATAGCCTCCAGCACCTGTGCTGAGTGACGGCCTCTGTAAGAATGGCAAAGCCCAATGCTGTATGAAATACAATCTATTCTTCACACACTATAGCAACAGTCAAACGCACATATTTCTATTTTGCAAATGGATGTGTCCATGTAATTGGTTGCAATAATGCACAGGTCCAAACCCCACAGCAGCCAGCTACCTTGGCGTGTTGACATTTATGCAATTGATTTCCCAGTGGCAACATGGTCCATCAGTTGCCAGAAACATTGGCTTGGACTGCAGTCGCCTCATGTTGACACAAAGCGAAATCACCTCTCCTTGCATGCATTGCTAATGTGTCGCAAAAAGAAAACAG
Organism: Hippocampus bargibanti; assembly: GCF_051943395.1. NCBI lineage: Eukaryota > Metazoa > Chordata > Actinopteri > Syngnathiformes > Syngnathidae > Hippocampus > Hippocampus bargibanti. The sequence continues at coordinate 10,566,699 of NC_142735.1, forward strand.
AGAAGGACCAGGGAATCAATCAAGGTAGGAAGGTGATTTCTGATAAACATGTCACGCAGCCTTGAGATATCGAAATGACATGGAAAGATGCAATACATTATAACTTTAATATATTAAAGTAGGACTGCAGTGTAGTGGAAAAACTTGCAATATACAATTTGGGTGTCTCAGTATGAATGTTCTTGTGAAATATATATATATATATATATATATATATATATATATATATATATATATATATATATATATATATATATATATATATATCAGTGGTGGTCCGTGCATTTCACACCTAGGCCTTCAGTGAAGTCCTGCTTAGTTCGACTTGAACAAATATCCCTCGTAATACCATAATTTATGACACAACGGCTGGAGATATCATTTACAAAAGCACACGCACACAGTACTGGGCGTGGCATCACCTTAATCATCTACAACACATCCGGAGCAATTACACATCAATAAATCTGCATCAGCAATTAGAACTTGTCACTATACGTGATACTGCAAACACTTAAAAATAAAAGGAAATTTAAAATCATTTGTCCACGAAGTTTTATTAAGTCCACCAGGAATATGCAATCTTTAACAAGATTTTACGCTAAATTACAAATTGTCAGTTTAATATAAGCAAAAAAACAAGACGTTCACAAAACGGACTATTTGTTGAAAATAAAAGTAAACAAATCTTTTTAATTTGTTCTTGAGAATAGGCCTACCTCCATGCGACAGCGAGTTGTCCTCTCGTTCAGCCATTGTGGGTTAAAAAAGAGAGTAGATATACTTCGTTTTTCTGCTAAAGTTTCCGGGTCTGATCTGTTATAGCTTGGTTGATTTGCATAGCGCTGCCTCCGCTGGGGGCTGAGGTAAAGTGAGTATCCAATCACAGGACACGTACGTCATGTTCAACGCGAGGCCCTCTAGCTGGCCTTACTGTGCCAACTCGTGATCTGATTGGCTATCGCCACTATATATCAACTACATGTGCCCGTTTATGTACAGCACACAGACACCCTCACTGTTGATTCTGAAGGCGTCGGTCAGATTTCATATAGCCTGGCGACACAAGCGAGCTGAATTCTGATTGGAATAAAAACTCTACAACACTGAAAGGAGCATAACCAAATGGATATAATATAACATCAAGAAATCAATATGTAGAATAATTATATATATATTTAGAAAAATACTTTTTTAATGAAATTGACTTTTATTATAATTATGATAATGATGTCTGATTATGTTAGGCCAGCAGAGAAGGCCTTGCTGGCTCTGACGGCCCACCACTGATATATATATATATTTTCATTCTTCCCTCAGTGGTCATTCAACAAATGTCAGAAAGTAAGAATAGCGAACGAAACCAATAATTCTCAAGATTCAAAAAGGAGAGGAGTAGCAGTACCGTACATTGCAGGAGTTTCTGAAAAATTACAAAGAGTCCTTTGGCAACATAAAATTCCTACTTATTTCAAACCGATAAACACGTTAAGGCAAAAATTAGTGCATCCAAAAGATAGGCTACCAAATGAAAAACAAAGTAATGTAGTTTATTCCATACAGTGTAAGAATGAAAATTGTAAAGAGCAGTACATTGGGGAGACTCAACAAATTCTCAAAAAAAGACTTTATTAACATCGCAGGGATAATACTAGTGGGCCTCAATCGGCAGTACATTTGCACCTAAAAGCTAGCAACCACTCATTTGACGACAATGAGGTTAAAATCTAAGCGAAAGAACATAGATGGTTTGAAAGGGGCGTAAAAGAAGCGATTCTTATAAAACAACAAAATCCTTCATTAAACCGGTCTGGTGGGGTGAGGTTCAATTTGGATCGTTCATACAATAGCCTGCTTAGGCAAAACAGGTTAGGCAACTTTCGCAATGCTGATGAGGGTTGTTATGCTGATGAGGTGATACCGGGGGCAGTGGGGGTAATAGGCCAGTCGTTAGTCAGGAATGTAGGAACAATCAGTGGGGCCACAGGGAGGGGTCCCCCCCCCCCCCCCCCCCCAACCTGAGAGTAGGGACCTATCATAGCTGTGTCCGGCGCCACCATGTCTGGACATTAGGGATATATAAATGGGGCCGATACGACCAGTCAGACTTTAGTTCGCTGACGAAGCCTCTTGGATAGGAGGCGAAACGTCCGAAACCTTCACTTTTGTACAGATGACGGCTGAAGAAACCTTCTCATCGATGGACCACTCCTGTACGACTGAGAGCTTACACAGACGTCCCTTGAATATCGATATAACAAGACTTTACTGTATATATATATATATATATATATATATATATATATATATATATATATATATATATATATATATATATATATATATATATATATATATATATATATATTTATATATATAAAGGGCCGTTGTCGTGGATGTAGCTGGAAACATCAGAAAGAAGGTACATGAGAAAGTCAAGAAATACCAAGGGCTCAGAGAGGAGCTGGGGTGAGCCTGGAAGGTAAAGGTGACAGTCGTGCCTGTGGTGGTCAGAGCACTCGGGGCAGTGACCCCCAAACTCGACGGGTGGTTGCAACAGATCCCGGGAACAACATCGGATATTTCGGTCCAGAAAAGCGCAGTGCTGGGAAAAGCACGGATATTGCGCAGAGCCCTCAAGCTTCCTGGCGTCTGGTAGAGGACCCGAGCTAAAATGGGGAACAGATACCACCCATGGGGGATGAGACGAGGAATTTTATATATACCGTATTTTTTGGATTATACGTCGCTCCGGATTATAGGTCGCACCAGCCAAAAAATGCATAATTAAGAAGAAAAAAACATATATAGGTCGCACCGGAGGATAAGTCGCATTTTTGGGGAAAATTTATTTGTGATAGAGATTTCTGATAGAGAGGCGTTTGCGCTACATGAAGCGGTAACACCAAGAAGGTCCTCCTGCAAACCCGTTTATATTCATCTCCTTGGCAACGACCTGGGCGTGGAGACGCAACTGCACCGTTGACAAACCTCTCCCAGCAGCACGTTGTTCAAGCACCCATGCGTGAACTCGTTCCTCCAACTGCGGCCACCTAGCTTTTCGCCCGCGATTAGCTTTTTTTGTTTTCTTCATTTCAGTAAGCGTAACCTCTGCTTTTCGCCAGTCCCTTACAAGTTTTTTTGCTCACTCCAAACTTTCTTTCTGCTGCTCGATTGCCGTTTTCGGCTGCATATTTCACTATCTGCAGCTTGTAAATTGCAGAATATGACTTTCTTTTCGGTGCCATTTTTATTCAGCCCTTCTCAGTTGTGTTTATAAATAACAGGCGTTACAGAAAAATCTGACCCTCCAGAAACCGCGACCGCAGGGACGACAGATTCTGACGGGTCACAGATTTCCGATTTATAAGTCGCACCCCCGACCAAACTATGAAAAAAAACTGCAATTTATAATCCGAAAAATATATAGCGGCGCGGTAGCCGAGTGGTTAGCACACAGGCTTCACAGTGCAGAGGTCGCCGGTTCGCGTCCCGGTCCGGCCTCCCTGTGTGGAGTTTGCATGTTCTCCCCGGACCCGCGTGGGTTTTCTCCGGGTCCTCCGGTTTCCTCCCACACTCCAAAAACATGTATGGCAGGCAGATTGCCCACTCCAAATGAGATTATATATATATATATATATATATATACATACTTGGGAAAAAATACAAAATACAGTTTTCCCCTCGGGTGACGATGCATCTAAGAAGCCACTCTTAGATAAAAGTATTTAATTTGAAAATATAACACATATTTTGCATTCTGCATTGTCACAGTTTAATTTCGCCTCTGTACGGGGAGGGAAAAAGACAACATAGTACCTTTCTTTTGAAATCCTATTTGGTAGTGTTCAACGATAACTCTTCTGGAGAAGAGCCATCTTCAAGTAAATGTTTCTTCTTATTTTTCAGTGAAATAATGTAAATGATAAAACCGGAGTCTCACAACGATAGTAATTTTCTTCATCATAATTGTTTCCTTCTCCATTCTGTGTTCCCGGATCTAACAATTCAGGAACTCAGTCAGCATCTCTAATTGTCTTTTTATATGAGCTTTCGGGTCTCTGACCGCCACCTTGATTAGACATTGAAATAAATATACCGTGTATATTTCTCTGCGTACTTTGCAGACTGTTACATTTTACGAATGAAATTGTAACACATTTCTGGGTCCAGTGACTTCAATCACAGCGGTAAAACACAGTCGTATTTATTTCTTGTTCAAATGGGGCTTCATTCCATCTGATTTCAGAAGAAAATGGTTTTCTATCGGTCTCACACTTACAGCTCAACGCACCTGCTCCATACACGTATCTTAATGGATGCTGCCTTCTTTTCTGGGTGCTCTTTTTTAACGTCTCACACGCACCGGAAAAAGCACCCCCTGCTTATTTTTCAACATAATTCAAATTAATCGCAAGCTAAATGATTCAGGGAAGAACAGTTGAAGCCAGCCATTTTCATGACTTAATAAAACTCACCAGACTGCCGGACAGGGTGTCAAAATGTGGAGAAGTTCAAACAAGAGGACATCACCCAAACCAAAGGCGTGCTACACCATTCACATTCACGTTCACTAAAATTCACTGTTGCCTTTTTTAAATTTCTGAATCACTCAAACAAAGTGAACCATAATGTGGTGACAACTGATTTACTACTACGCATGTTTGCTCAAAAAAAATATCATACCCTTGTTTTTTGGTAACATGCTTTGTGGCAGAAAACTGGAGCCTTAAACAAGGTGGAAGGAATTATGAACAGTTCATAATGGCTGTTACTCTGAATACAAAAATCACTGACCCCTGCCACAAAGGAAAACAAACATAGTCAAGAATATCAGAAATATGGCAGACAGCTATGTGCGCTCTCGCGTTTAGCATGCCAATTAAAGTAACTGAACAACTGAGTAATTCTGCACAACCGCACAATTTCAGTTGTTTATTTTTACTTCTCCTTTCTCCCACAAAAATAGATGTGCAAAAAAGGAGTCAATTAATAATTGACGATCAAATCGACCATTATTTTTGAAGACTGATTAATTTTTTAGATGTATTTACAAATTCATTGGATTGGATTGGATTGGATTTGCCTTTTTAGTCTCACAGTGGAGAAATTTATATTTCACAGCAGCAAAGTGATGAAAGGAATGAAAGTAGAAAAACAAAATACATGAGCTGCTGGAAAGGCAGCCACTCTCGGGGCGCCGTCTTGAAGTCAAAAGAACATAAAAAAAACTAAATAACAAATAATATGACAGCATAGAGACAATATGACAAAAAAAGACAGAGAGACATTCATTCTTCAGGACTTGCTGTACCCTCTTTGTGATGACATGAAGCAGTTCTAGATGAAAGAGGAGAGGATCAAAGCGTCTTTCACCAGTGGATCAGGGACATCATGGTGGAATGTGCACGTCGACTACAAGCTAAATGTTGAAAGCAAACACGCAGCTGTAGCATCCATCGACGAAAAGAGATTGTCTCACATCTCCTGTTCCACATAAATCTGCTTCAATTCCAAGCCGCAACAGTTCCACATACGCATCCGCGCTCTGCGCTGACGCTCCTTTCTTCTTATCGCGGGTTCCTCAAGCCATGCATCCATCCAGCCGCAGACTGTCCAACAGCACTGACCTTCCACTGAACAAAGCGGGGCTGTGAAGATGCTGCCCATTACAGGCGCAAAAAAGCACAATGGCCCCTTTGGTGTCCAGCGATGGCAGTCGAATGGCTCCGACATTCCTCCCATTCAAAAACAATACTGGCATATTCATGCTGCCGAAAAGGCGCAACCGCTCAGCACAGTCTCCTCCTTGATGAATGTCGTGGGCAAAAATGCTGAAAAACAATCCGTATCCGTTCCACACCCAAATTTGGTGATTATGATACACTTATAGGACAAATATGAACCTACCTTCACAATTTGAGTATTTCAGGTGAAGGTATGAAATCAACCATGACCAGAATATAGCCAAGATAAGGGAGATAAACATACAGTAGACTTTGGGAAATCTTACAGCACTGTGTGTGTACACGGCCCTCTAAAAATTTGCAAAGGGAAATAGGTTCAAGCTCCTGGAAGTCAAGATCTTTGCAGATTTCACCTGTGTCAAAGTGGTGTGACAAAAGCACATCAAAGACCACCTTCTACCGCCCCCCTTTCAAGAAATCTATTCTTATACCAACTGCTTCGCACAGCCATTGGAATCATTCCCATCCTGTATCTAAATCATGGAACTATGACATCACATAAAGTCGGTCTCAAATATGTGAATAATTGTAATTTTTTTTTGGGGGGGGATTATCATGTACCAGTGTTTTCTTTCTTCAACATATGTTACAATGCTTGATGAAAAGTACCATCAGTGTTCGATGGAGCTGTTGAATTGATTTTCCAAAAGATATTGCAGGGTTTGTAAATTAAGTGGCTGTAAAGCCATGTGATATTGCTATTCAATTCAATTATGCTACACGCTGTATTGATATTTTGTTACGACAAACAACCCAGCAATTATTAATGAAGACGTTCTGCAAGTAATTATAACACTAATTTGGTTATGGAACATCGGATAAGTATCTGATTTCATTTGTTTGATCAAACAAAGGTCCAATTATCCTCACGGAGCAGGTGGAAATTCTCTAAGGGGCTCAGTTCAGAAGGTCTCAACCAAAGACTAACATCGGCATCAGTAATTCCTGCGGTGTGAACTGAAAGGCCTTCTTCTGGGGCTAGTGGCTGTAACATGGACATTGATTTGGTGTTGACAGTGAGGAGGAAAAAAGTTTCAGGTAGAGACGTAATGAGAAATCCGGATGCTTGTTGACATCTGCCCAGCGCCTGAACAACACGATTCATTATCTTTTCTCAGTCATTCATGCTAATGCAGAGACATGAGTAAAGCGGCTGATATCGGCTACGGACAATTGCATGTGAGTCATAAGGCCAATAAAGCCTTGTCGACATGGTCAGACTAATAGCGCTGTACATTCAGAACTCGTTGCCTTTACTCCAACACCTCCATTACAGATTTCTCTGTACTTCATCAATCATGGTCTATATCTCCGGCAATGAAAAATGTAACAGTCGCAGACTGCATATGTCACTCTGAAGATTGCAGTGCTTCGAGCAGATGTTCTCGCCAGTAAATTAGTGAGTATATGAGTGTAATAAATGTGCAATTAGTCTGTCTAATAGAGGGACCAGTGCTTTCAACTGAAGCCTGAAGTCCTTCTGTTAACTGCACAAACAATAACTTGATACTCCATTCAGGACATATTCATATATATATATATATATATATATATATATATATATATATATATATATATATATATATATATATATATATATATATATATATATATATATGCACAATACAGTACAACTGTACTTTACAACTGTACTTTACAATAAAGTCATTTTATTTACCTTTGTGATGGTCATTAATGGCTCGATGGAATGGAGTGTCCGGTTTCCTCAGCATTAAATACTTGATGAGGAACATAAGCTTCTTTCACCATCTTGAGGAATGATCCCTTGTAGGTGCTTTCTCTGTGATACTTGTATCTAGTTCATCAATTGTGATTTGTTTAGCTGGGTTGAGATTACTACAGATGACTTGTGCGGGTTATTTGTGGAGCCTGATTAATGGGATATTTAACCTTCCATTCTACACTCTGCTTTTGAAATATCCAAGTTGAAATGGGTCCAAACTTCACTGTTTTCTATCCATTTTCCCACCATTTTACTTGTTTTTTTCACATTTGTTTTTTTTTTTTTTGTTTCAAGCTCTGTCTTCTCCCTTTCGTGTGTGTTTTCTCACACTCTCTCTCTGTCTGCCTGTCTCTTTAATGTTTAACCCCCGCCCCCTCCCACTGCTGGGTTCTTTACCAATTACGTGGCTTTAACCGAAGACGCCTTTTTGTTTTTTGGAGAACAGCCTCATTCTTTCTGTGTCTGTAACCCCACGCCCCACTGCTGCGTTCTTGACCAATCACGTGGCTTTAAGCGACGACTGCGGGCGGGGAATAGAGGACAAAAAAAGTCCGCTGCCATTTCCTTGTTTGTAGAACAGGCTCATTCACGAACGACACATCACTCCGTGTGTATCCCGAAAAATAGAAAATAGTTTGTATGCCAAGGTAAATTTTTCATCAATGTAAAGTTCCTAAACCGAAAAGTTTGTAAGCCAAGGGGTTCGTAAACCGAGGTCCCACTGTATCTGTTTCAATAATAAAACGAAAATAAATCTGCATAAGTCAACTGACTTTCAGCCTCTATCAAAGCAGCAAAGCCATCAAATAAACCCTTTGGTGAAAGATTTATGGACGGAAGGAGAACCAAACGCTGTGGTCTGACAACAACACGGCGAAGGGGCACCAGACCTGACCTGGTCACCAGACCTGGTAGAAAGACTCATCTCAGCTACTGAATGATGTGCAGTTGTTAGACCTGAGGGGAGTGAACTCAAATGTGTGATAAGGAAAGAGGTGGGGAAATGGTGTGAGCACAAAAGTAGAATCTTGGATTTGAAGATGTGAGTGAGGAGGAATACAAAAGTGACACATGTAGAATGAAATGAACTAGGTGAAAGGGAGAATGCAACAAAATGTGAAAGGAAGGTGGCTGGGGAAATCACACCCAAGAGTTGCAAAATACGTTTAGGGGTAGGGGGGAGCCTAAGGGAGCATTCTGAAGTCCCCGCAGTAACAAATATCCAAGTAGGTGCAGAGCCAAGTCCAATGTCAAACGCTGGTTTTGTTGGAAAATGAACTGCATGTTAATTTAAAAATCAAGTCAGTGCCACGTGAAACCTGATTTTGGGGTGGCAAGTGCAAATTGACATTCTAAGACCGTCAACCGCAGTTACAAATAAACAATTCTGATTTCGTGCTGCTATGCAATTTATTTTGAATGCCCATTTCCGCGTATTTTTAAGTGACCCATATCCCTTGTTTACGGAAGAGCACAAATAAGCTGCAGAATTGGAACAATGAACATAAACAGTTTCACAAGTGTCAACAAGAGGCTGCAACAACACAGAACAAACTACTAATAATAAAACGCTATCCCCAAGTAACTGTGACCATGAAGAACTGTTCTACGTCACTTCTGGGCCATCTTAGCACATTAAATATCCACCAACATATTTTGGACCAACTGGCGCCCCCTCCCCCAAAAAAATAAAAAATGTAGTCCATCCTAAATTAGTAATCATGTTAAGGAAAAAAAAACATCTTTACGTATCTCGAGTTGTGATTTGACACTGTAGATATGAATCAAAAATGCAAATGAATCAGATTGCATAATTAATTTAGGAGCTGTTAGAAGTGAAATCAAAATGAAATGGAACAATATATTGGTCATTAAATTGGTGGTAATTTGCTGGCCATTGAACCAAAAATCATTTTTTTGTGAGGTATGATTCTTGAATGTCAGCAAAAAAGTCCTTGAGACTTGTGAGTCATAAGACATCCTGGTTTGGGTAGAGAAACGTGTTTGAAGTACAGCAGGATTTATTAGCTCGCATGCTCCGACGTGCCAGTTTCCGAATACTGTCCTCCTAATTTAGGCCCAGGGCTTGACGGACACAAGTTACATGTTTTCCAGCTCCATTTCAACTAACGATCGCTGGATTGTCTAGTCATTCTCGTAGCTTTGATGTGAAACGACCGTGTTGCTCGTTTGACTTCTTGTACCTATCAACATTTCCCCCAAAAAATGTGTCTCGTGGCTTTTCTTGTCATGATAACAGTTTGTAATTTGACATCTCGCTTGTACGTGCTGTGCAATAAAAAAAATGTACAATTTGAAGTGCGATACAAAATACAGACATTCGCAGATGGGTTAATGTATAATATCAGCAATGTTTGATGTTCACATGATGAAAGGAAGCAACCTAATTAACATAGTTATTGTTCATCTGTGTCTTGTCCCTATTTTAGGGTGCTGCTGTGGAGACGTATTCAACAGGTTCCTCTGTGCTGTGTGTGTGCATAACCAAACGTGGCCAGATGTTGATAGGTGGCATTGTGTTTCTTGTCTGCGCTCATCAGTGGATGTGCATGTGCATAATGGTGTGTAATCACGAGCCCTTTGGAACTTCACAATAAGTCATTAACAGTCAAGATTATTGTGCAGAAACTGTGATTTCACAGATGCTCCACAACAGCTTTTGCGGCATGGGCTGATTGAACCGGCGCACTTGAAAGGGAGGGAGAGAGAGAGAGAGAGAGAGAGAGAGAGAGAGAGAGAGAGAGAGAGAGAGAGAGAGAGAGAGAGAGAGAGAGAGAGAGAGACGTCAGGTTCACAGCTTCTTGTCGTGGCCCATCAGCCTGGCTCTCTGCTCCTGCCGTCAGACGCCTTTGTGAAGAGAAAGGGGTTTGAACTTCAAAGAAAAGCATTGCTACCTTGCAGACAGAAACAATTAGGACAAGGTCTGGTGGAACGATGGTGTGGAGGAGTTCTATCCGTCAACTGTCGTTGATAAGGTGCCACCTTTCTTACTCAAAAGACAAAAATACACAATGTGGAAGAACAGTTCAACTCACTGTGGTACAATTTGGAATGAAAGCCTTGATCTGGCAGCCCATTGTTACTGTAGTGGTTGCCATCGTTGACTTTCACAATTCTCAATGATCACATGTGAAAAAAGAAAAAAAAACTGGACACTTGTAAATATGGGTTGTTGCAATATATCAAAATGCATTTCTTGATTCTGCACTATGTACAGTTTGTTTTCTCTTATCGAACGGTTTTGCACATTTAAATTTGCACAGTATACAGTTGACATTTTTATTTTGTTATGCTTAGAATATCTTGTTTTCTATCCTTTCACCCCACCCCAACTCCATCACTTTTCAATTGCTGCTGTGGACTGCAAATTTCCCCATTGTGGGACAAATAAAGGTATTCTAATTCTGATTCTGATTTGATGCAGCTGGTGTGGGGGACAATTCCAACAGATTATGTGATTCAACATTGGCATAACTGCCTGGAAATCAGTATATGGTGTTATCTGCCATACGGTGTGCCTCAGCTTCTGCCATTGATGGATGGGCCAGGATCTGACTGGTGATGGATGTGTGTGGGATGCTAGTATATTTTTGGACACCACGTTAAACCATGATGTAGCAGGGCAATACAGAGTAACCCGACAATTAAAGAAGGAAATGAGAAACAACTGAGTTGTGAATGAATAATGAATCCAAAAGACTTGGACTTGGTGGACTTTAAAATGGTTCAGCGTACAATCATTCTAAATGTTTAACAACAATGGGATGAAACACTTGTTCACTTCTTATTGCTTCACCTATACAAATGCTACCCCTTGAGGACATTGTCAAACTTTCAAATCCAAAGAAGGTTTCAACAAAAGGGCAACAGTGGTCAAAAGGACACCCTATTTTTAACATGGGAGAGCACTGTGTCATGTGCAGACTGTATATTTAGTGCCCTTTTCTCAAGTAAAAAATCCGTCTGTATGGTTTGGTCCAAAATGTTCCATCTTGTTTGGACACAGTAGAGCCAGTCCAATAAACATTCCTATTAATTCATGAATAAAGAATAACTTAATCGCATTCCTGCATTAATCATCGGGCACCAGTCTACTTACTAACTTATATGAAGTGAACTAACCCAAAATGAGAGCAGATACCGCCGATACTTGTGGCTGCAATAAGTATATTCTCATTAACACTTATACCCCAAACTGTCTTTGCAGCAGTCCAGTTTGAGTCCAGAGCAAATCTCAGAGGAATGCTGCCTCATATAGAATACCCTTGAGCTATTTCACCACGCTCTAAAATCTCCTCCATGTCTTTGCTGGTTCGTTAAACAGCTCCACCTACTTTCACCTCGCTTGCATTTCATTATAAAGCAGTGTGGAAGTTTTAGGTGAGTGTCTTTGCTCTTTAATAGCCCCTTCTCAGTCCAGGCCTTTCTGAGCAGATCACCCTTGTAGCGAATTACATATTACATTAGATTTTCTTCAGATGAAAATAAAATAAAACTATAATTAAAGGGATACTACATATAATGATTGTGATATGTGTCTCATCAATAATGCTGGACTCTGTGATTCCCACTGAATCCCAATTATGAAAGACATGATGGATATATTCAGACCATATAAAGTGCTTTTTGCTTTGCCCTGCGCTAATCGCTGACTTTTTTTTTTATTTGATGTGATGTGAATTCATACTGCTTTTTGCAAGTCAACTATATTTTGTAAATACATTGACACACGTAACGATCGACACTCATATTGGACAGAAATTATAAGGGAGGCACGCAGGGCACAGACCTGGAAATGGAGGTCATGCCCACACGGCACATTCTTTCTCTGCACAGTGGTATATTTATTAGAGAAAAAATAACTGTGAGCGTCAAGAGCAGCTTGTTCAATGCAAGTTTTGCAACACACTGTTTGTAATATTGGAACAACATCCACAAAAGTGTGAGGTCACCCGAAGCAGACGATGTGCATAGCGCGGCCGACCAACCATATGTTAAACATGCGCTTCAGGGTATATTTGTTTCCCCACAATGCCTGTCTATTATGGCTTCTTAAACCCAGAAAGGTGCATGTAAACTTTTGTGGGTATATATCGGCAATGGTTTATATTAACATTTAAAGTAAACCGCACTGACTTTTGCAAGTGTGGCAAATGCAAAATGAGATGTTTGGTTTTACTTTTTAAAGTATGAACTTTTGCCTGCCAAAAAATGTATCAAGTAACCTTGGTCAACATGTAACCTTGCTCAATCACCATCTATAGGGGAACATTTTGTTGAATGGGAAACGCATGTAAGGTATAATTGTTTTTTATAATTAGATTTGTAATTACATATGGCGAAAGAAAAGTAATTTGAGAAATAGTGAGAGCAAGCAAGATGGTAAAATGGATTTGAAGTTAAATGAAAAACGTTTAGTTTTTTTGTTCATGTTTTCCATCATAATGTGACGCAAAAGAGATAACCTTGTTTTTGATACAAGTGATTTTAAAATGTGGATAGATGGTGAATGCATGCATAATACTGGATATTTAATTAGTGCAGACCATTAAAATATCAGTACAATAAGAAACAATCAGATTCAGACAAATACAATTTGTTCCAATTTACAATAGTTTTCTTGACAATGTGACCTTGTCTTGCTGAAATTGCTCCAAGAATATATATGTGCATTGACTAAACTTCATTTGAGGAATATGAAATTATTTTGTTTCTCATAATGAAGTAAAATGAGCTGAGAGACTTGGCAGGACAGCCACTAGTTCATTCTTATCACAATGCCTCTCCTCTATAAATTTTCTGTCTTTGACAGAGTGAGAATACTCTCAAGGTTACTGCAGGTCTATTGTCATTTCCAACCGGCTCAGTGTGGGAGAGGAGATGAGAGAAACACACTGACATCAGCTGCCTGTCGAGCTTGTTGGACCTGCAGTCGTCAACAGTGAATGGTATCAATCCCTGGAACGAGGCCGATGACTGATTCGGATTCAGGACCACATCAAATAATGTGAATGCAGCAGCACTAACAGGAATGCTGCGGGTCAGGGACACTGACTGAGGGATTTAGTCATTTCAGAGCTTATGTGAAGCACCATGGAAGGCGGCAATAAAAGCACAATGTCACTTTGTGACCTACAGTTGGAGGACTACAAACTAGGAACCATGTTGACTAGATGATGGTGTTTTGACACACTTGAACATACTCACTTTAGCCCATACCTTGCATCCCTGTATTCTTTTCTCCTAAAGACACATGCAGGTCAGCAGCCACATCTCTTTTCATCTCATTTTGTTTAATTCTGCATTCTGTTGAAATTGCCCTCAAAGTGTTTTCCAAATATATCAACCCAATAAATAAGTTCATTTGGATGGCAAAATAATCTAAGTGCTTTACCTAAAATATGAGAAGCATTACGGAAGAGGGTGACCTGGTAGTCGAATAGTTAGCACGCAGACTTCACAGTGCAGATCCGTCATAGTTTCAAATCCCGTTTGGGCCTCCCTTTTTGGAGTTTGCATGATCTCCCGGGACCCATGTGGCTTTGATCCGGGTCTTCCAGCATGAATTGCCGGTTGATTGAACATTTCAAACTGTCCCCTAGGTATGTAAGTTTTTTGGGTGGTTGTTTGTCTCCATGTGCCCTGCAATTGGTTGGCAACCAATTCAGGGTGTTTTCCGCCTAGTGCCCAAAGCTGGTTGCAATAGGCTCCAACACCCCACGATTGAGAATAAAGCGGTCTGGAAGACGGAGGGATTACTGGAAGAGAAAAAAAGTATTATGAAGACATTGCGAAAACAATGATAATATAATTTAAATAATGAGATTAAAAGTCACTGCCTGTCTCGTTGGGCAGCACCTCTGACAGGATGAATACTGTTAAATGAGTCATTTACTGCAACTGAAAACATTATACAAGCTTATGTTATTCATTCATATTGAGATCTGCTTACCCTCTCAATGAGCAGGGGCGTGCTGGAGCTGATCCTTGCTTTCTTTGGGAACTAAACTGATTGCTAGCCAATCGTAAAGTATGCAACCATAAAGCACGAGAAGGCCGCAGCTGGAGACAAACACTGTACCTTGACACTGTGAAGCGGACATGCTAACCGGGCAGCCCGGTGGTCAATTGTGTCGAGTCAATCCACGGACATGTACAGTATTTTCAGGTGGCAGTCCCTATTTCATCAATACAATCAGTGTTGTATCCAGGAATTTAAATATATATATATAATTAAAAATAAATAAATAAGGTGATTGCCTGACCTTTCAAACTTCATGCTGCATGAACCAAAACCTATAACGCTGCCAAATGAGAGCAAGTATTGCATTCTGCATGCAATTCTGTAGCCTATTTGCAGAGCACATATATTGGATTTAGTGATTTGTATTGGTTACGACGATACTAGTGCAGCGTGTTCTACCGGAAACAAATTCCTTGTGTGTTCTACATACTTGGCAATAAAGATGATTCTGATTCTGATTCTGATACTGATTCTGATTCTGAAATGTACCTGACTGATTGAGTGGGTATATATACAATGTATGTTATTTTTTTCTGTGGCTTATGAGCAAACAGCAGTGGTATTGTTTGCCAGTTGTCTCCCATCGTCTAGTAAATATGTGGTGGTTTCTGCTTCAGCACTATTTGGCAGCCATACTTTCTACTTATGTGACATTTACTGAGCACAATGACACTCTCAGGACACATTCAAATCAGTCTCATATGTATGCATCGCTCCAAACAATCCATCCCGGAATAGGTATCAAGATTTGAGGTGTGCTCTTCATGGGCAAATCCCGTGTCCTTTCGTGGCGTGCTTTTTTTTCTTTTTCTTGGTCGCTACTTTGTGTTCCTTTCAGCGATCTGGGGCAAACCTGGCACGACCACTGCATCGGGCTGCAATTCCATTATCTCACAGTTGACATCACAGAATCAAACGTCCAACGCCACCTTCATCATCATACAATTTTTTCCTCCATTTTTACTCCGCTACTGTACATTTCACACAAACCATCATTAGCTTACTCTCGCCAACTTGAACTTTTGTCTCTTTTCTCCTTATTTGTTAATGAGAGCTGCTCGTGTGGCTGTCAGCCTCTCACATTCTCGCCTACTTGCTTCCCTGTAAATGAAGCGTACATTCTGATGCCGCGGACAGGCCACTTAGAGGCGCACCTCAGCTGGATGGCTCACAGTCAACGGCGTGGGTAACGGAAGGTTGTTTATTTATTTTATTTATTTATTTGTTATTCCTCTCCTTTCTTGTGGCTCCACATCTGCATTCTTTTTGGTGTTGTGACTGATAGTGCCTTAAGATTGCTGGAGTTGTCAGACAAGATGCTAAATTAAGTCTCAGTGTAAACATTTAGATCCCACTCACATACAGAAATGCTGCCCCCCAGTGCATTCTATGACTGACGTGAAATAACAATCATTACAATGGAAGCTTTTTGCAGTAAGGCTGCCTATCTTCTGTTGCTCATTTGTGATCTGTTAACAAAGATACACCATTGTTTTTGTTGTTGTTGTTTTTAGTACCTTAAATATGATTACACTTTACAAATAAGTCAGAAGAAAAATGCAAAGAGGGTCTTTCTCTCTAAGTCAGCTCAGCTGTTATTTTTTTTTAACTTTCAATGTGGAGATGGCAGATATCCAGGAACATGCCATTCCCTCCATTCTTCAAAGTGCATTTATATTACCGGTACTCCTGGCAGGCAGGCCTCTCCGGTGGTTAAGGTTGAAGCGCCTCCTAGACTGACTATCATTACGATGGCTATGACATAAAAACTGTTATTGGCCTTGTTTTGTGTTGGCTATTGCAAGAGAATAAAAAAATCCCACATGTATGTCTCACTTTACCCCTACTCTTCAGGTATGTACAGTAACTGTATATGGCCACTAATAAATCCGTGATTTTGATGATTTGACATTGTCATGAATATTAAATGGTTCTGCCTGCCCTTGGTTACCTTTGCTGCCGAGTAAGAAGCACTATTGGGTGTGTGTGGCAGCTTTTTGTAGTCTCATTGGCAGGAGGTAATTCTTCGTTACACTTTTCTCTTTCAAATTACATCTTGAATTTGGTTTGTTTCATGCATTTATTCAATCTCATTCCATCAACCTTTTTGTGGTTATGATGGTTGCTTGAAGTGGTAAGAAGGAATATTTGTGTTTTGTTTTTGCACTGGTTTTTCTGGTTGCATGGGCACTTTACTTTAACACCATTGAAAATCAGAAATTATCGGAAATGTATTTTTTTGATTTAGTATACACATAATTTTGTCTCTGGAGTGTGTGGCCACCCATTAAGTGTGAAAATAAATCATCAAGTGCTTTATAAATATTTATTCAGCCTATTTTTTAATCAAATGTATGGATGAGCACTCTTGTTTTTCTTTGAAAATAAATAGAGAATATTGAATATATTATAATGTTTACATGTAACCATGCAACACAGGTAGAATATCCAGAAGGTAAACAAGTGAAATGGTCCTAAAATAAAAAATAAATCATGTGACACCATAAAAATATAGAAATGTGTTTGAAAGAATTTTAAAGGCACTTTGTTGAATTTAAAATTGTTGAAGCAAAAACTCATTTCACAACAATGCCTGAATAATTTGCATTTGCCTTTTTGTGGTTGGTTCCTTGTTATGTAGAAAACCCCCATTGAATTTGCAAACTGCAATGCAATATACATTTAATTTTTGCGAAGCAGTCGACACTTGCTGAATAGCAAGAGTGCCCCTGTCATCAATGTGTACTAAAGTGTTTCATTTGTTTGCGACAATAATTCCCAGAATAAACACTCCCCCACATTTCTCACGGCAGGGAAGACCAAGCTATAAAACGGCCAGATTGATAGAGGAGTGTTCAATTCATCCCTAGAGAAGGGCAAACTCATGTGGTGCCGCCTGCATTAAGCACGCCCTTCCCACGACTCGACGCCAGGATAAACTTTTTCACATAACAATGGCAGCAATGAATGGCATTCTTATAAAGATGAAGCCTCAACGACTCACAATTGACACCTCAGCAGTCACTAAATAATGAAATAGCCATGTAAGCATGGCCTTTTTCCAAACCGGTACAACCTTGCGCTGCGTCTCTCTCTCGCATCAGTTGTATAAAATTGGCAACAGCACAGCGAGGCGGATACAAATAAAGGTGATTTAGTCAAGAGAGAGGCTGAGCGATGCCTCTCATTAGTACACCGAGGAAAGCACAGTCGAGGTTTAACTGAGAAAGATTCCTGACCATTAGCATACTGGCAGCAGCTGTATTGATAGGATTTTAATAAGATACTGCATTAATGGTCATCATGAGTGAGTGGCTTTATGGTAATGAGACAAGACAGAGGAGGAGAAAGGAGATGCTTTCTGTGACATTCTCCCCACGCTTGAAACCAGTGATTCCAGCCGGTTCCCAAAAGCGTTGGTAGTCAACCTTATGTAAACGGATACCTTTGAAATCAATAATAGGTTTTACTTCTGACATAAATATAATATTTGTCATTGCAAGCTCTATTTGTTATTGCAATAAACAAAATTATTTTTGTTGTACTGCGATCGTACTCAATGTAGCCTTATCACTCCGCTTGCCGCACGGTTTAATGAACAGTTTGGATTTTGTTTGGCTGGTATTTTCTTTTAGTTTTTTTTTTGTGTTGTATGTTTGTTGTATGTTTTTTGTTGCATTAATCGAATACAGGGATACCAACGTATTCTCTACCAGAGCGCAGTTTTATGCAAAGCAACATTCCTTCCAAAGAATGAAATCTAAACTTACTAAATTGAAATTAAATTAGTTGGCCCACACTAGAGATCACATTAGACAATAAAATCATAAGTGTGCCACCTTTGTCCAATAGGACCAAAAACTGACTAAATCGATGGCTATGTGACAATACTTTGTTATTGTAACGGGAATTGGAAATGTTCAAAGGAACGTTGGAACAATAGGATCATTTTCATTTATCATGACTTGTTTTGTGATTATTGCCTTGTTTAGAATGATCATTGTATTGCCTCCTTATTCCAGTGACTGATTTTACAGTTTTTTTCTTCTTTTTTGGGGGACAACTTGGCCGATGGTGCTTGTGATTGCACATTTTCTAGACTTCGGGCTCTAAGATAATGATGGTTATACCAGAGCAGCTATGATGCAATTTACATATGATCTGATTTGTCGAGTAATTGCAACTGCTTGTCGACCAGCAAAGTAGTCATTTGTGACAGTCATGCTTGAGAATTGTTATTGCATAGCCAACACAGGTTGTGTTTGACTTCTGAGACCAATAAAGGTTATCTTAACATTAAGCTATGTTATTCACGTGACATCCACAAAATTTGGCTGCGAAATCAGAAAATTAGACTTGAATTTGAAATGGTGTGTGCATAGGACTGTTTGACATGTGTATGTGTGTGTGTGTGTGTGTGTGTGTGTGTGTGTGTGTGTGTGTGTGTGTGTGTGTGTGTGTGTGTGTGTGTGTGTGTGTGTGTGTGTGTGTGTGTGTGTGAGTGTGTGTGTGTGTGTGTGCATGTGTGCATGTGTGCGTGTGCGTGTACGTGTGTGTGTCCCAACAGATCCTCCTGCCACCCCATTGCTGTCTCAAGCCACCAGTCGGTGGAACACATACCCGGATCTCGATATATAAAACTGTGCCATTTTTAGCTATAAAATGAGTGAGGGGAATGAGGAAGACGTGATGTCAGCTATGTCTCCTGTGTGCGCAGAAGTCTTCATTTCCTTCTGTTAATCAGTTGGACTAATTTTTCCCTAGTTCCATTTTTAACCTTCCAGTGTCACTGCCTCCAGTTGCTCTAATTGAAATATTAGCAGCCAGTTAAGTAAATGAAGGCAATTTAATCACCCTCCCCCTTTCCCACCACCACCACCAACACCACCATACTTCTTTTTATAATCTTTTCCTCATGTGGTGGATCTTTTTTAATGAAGACAAAAGTTGAAAGATCAATTTAGAGCATCCTTTTTTAAACTAATGTCAGTTCGATAATTTATCGCCCAAAGACTAACTGGCAGTTAAACTCAACCCTATATTGTTCAACCTTACATTTCATGGAAACCAACACATATGCAAACCTAATTTACTAAAATATTATCAAAAGCCTGTACAGATTTTGTTAGAGGGCACTTCTACTTTGGCAAGGTGTTCAGTTCACCTCACGGGTGTGGAATATCAAAATCCTGAGAACACAGCAAGACTTTTGAAAAAGTGCATGCCACAACAAATGGCTATTCTAAAATGTGAAGTATTATCACACAGATCAATATGTCCCAAATATCACATGATTCAAAAGTATGTAAAAAAATGTAAAATGTACAGCGCAACAGTTGCGCATGAAATGAACACTGATTTCTCTTGCACAAGCACTCTCCAAAAGCTTTAAAAAGAATTGGGCAACCGGTTTTGCAACATAGACCACATGAAACCACTCCAGTGCCTACTTGATTTGCATGGCCAAAGATATATATATATATATATATATATATATATATATATATATATATATATATATATATATATATATATATATATATATATATATATATATAAAATCCTCGTCTCACCCACCATGGGTGGTGTCTGTCCCCATTTCAGCTCGGGTCCTCTACCAGAGGCCAGGAAGCTTGAGGGTTCTGCGCAGTATCCGTGCTGTTCCCAGCACTGCGCTTTTCTGGACCGAGATATCCGATGTTGTTCCCGGGATCTGTTGCAACCACTCGTCGAGTTTGGGGGTCACTGCCCCGAGTGCTCCAACCACCACAGGCACGACTGTCACCTTTACCTTCCAGGCTCTCTCCAGCTCCTCTCTGAGCCCTTGGTATTTCTCGATTTTCTCATGTTCCTTCTCATGTTGCGGCTGGATAGCTCAGTTGATAATGCATCGGTTTGGCATATGGGAGACGAGGGTTCGAATCCCACTTGTGGCAGAGAAAATGAGCACAATGACATCATCCAGTGTGGGTCCTTGGGCAAGACCCTTCACGCTAATGCCTACCTCATACAATGATGAGAGACAATAAATGGAATGACATGCCGGCTCAGACGTCGCCCGGCCAAACAAGGTCTGCGTCAGGTGCTGGGGAACCAGAGCACCCTGATGAAAAATGGGCTACTGGAACAAAGCGGAGATGGACGAGAGACGAGATGCGATATATATATATATATATATATAATCTCTTCCTTGTTTTTAGATTTGAGTCTCTCCATTGGAGCCTTTTTGACTCCAAAGATCTCTTGAATGTTTCAACTTTTTAACTTGCTTTGTTTAATCAGATCCATATCACCTTCTCTTATGTGATCAATACTTTTCCAAACTTTGTTTGGATGCCATGGTCTATAGCACGTAAATTTAAATGAATGAAATTAAAACCCTTCATTATTAGTCAAGAAAACTCACTACAATCAAGAGGTACTTGCATATCGCCATTTTGGATACAATTAAAATACACTTCTGACTTTTATTCTGACGTATCTTGAGTTGGCGCTACCGTTGGCTTCTGTATAACTTCCAGAACTTTCGTTGTTATCAACCGATTGTGAATGGAATATAGTAGGAGGAAGTTTAATGTATATGTCGTGTGTGTTTATTTATTTATTTATTTATTTATTTGTTGATTGATAAAGTATCAAGTATAATCAATTGATTTATTTATTTTTGTTTTTTATTGATTCAGGAATTTACATTTGATACAAGTACACAACTGGTAAGTAATACCAAACAATAGCTATTTATTTAGATAGCACTTTAACAACAGCTGAAGCTGTAACAAAGCGCGTAAAATAAGATTTTTTCCTCTATCTCTTTTACTCTGTCTTTATATCAACCTCTCTCCCTCTGCACTGTGACTTGAAGTAACCGCATCACCTGGTGTTGAAATGCCTTTCATTACAAGACCACAAGAAATGGATGCAATGATTCATATGGAACCTCAATTTAGTACAGACCTTTGGTGGGCCGGATTAAAATGACCAACAGGCCGGATCTGAGCCCACGGGCAGTACTTTACCCACTGCTGATCGGGTGGGACTCGACCGGATGAGGTATATTTCATCTCCTGCAACCCATTGTGGTATTAGTCCTGTAATGCAAATTACAATTACCGATTGGCACCATCTGTCATGTTTGCGTGACTTATTATGGATGATTATGTTTGAAGATTAATTGAGGCACTGGGCCCATTTCAGCAACAGCCACTATTGGAGAATATACAACATGTTAAAATCTTCGAGTGGGGAGTTATAAATTCTTACTAATGCCCAAAATTACTATCTTACTAAGTAACATTAATTTCATCTGTGCTGTATGTCATGCATATTAGCACATTTGACAATAAAGCTGACTTTCATATCTATCTATCTATCTATCTATCTATCTATCTATCTATCTATCTATCTATCTATCTATCTATCTATCTATCTATCTATCTATCTATCTATCTATCTATCTATCTATCTATCTATATATATATATATATATATATATATATATATATATATATATATATATATATATATATATATATATATATATATATATATATGCTTTTTCCCCTCTCAGACATGAAAGACTGATAACCGCTGCCCTCAATAGCCCCCCCACCACCCTTCACACACCCCTCTCTCTTGCCCTTCACATCTGTGCGTCTGCACTTCCGAGATAAGCAAATCAATATTCTGTCACTTCTCGTTTTTGCTGGCCCAATTCGGCGCTCCTCACCTTCCGCAAGGTGACAGTCTCCTGCCTGGCTTTTCTGACTGGCCAGTGCCTGACACCGCTTTGTTGAATGTGGTCCCAGAAGATCGACACTCTATCACTGGTGTGATGTCAAAATCCTGGTGGTCGACCATCTCAGGGGCTCAATTTTTCTTGCAATATTAGTCATCTTGATTGGTCATTGATGATTACTTTGCTCTCGCATGGGTGGCCCAATAACTGTGAAAAGGAACCATGTGCAAAAAAGAGCTTCAATAGTGGTGCATTGTTAGGTGTTACACTTCATTTGCCTGACTTCCGTGAGGCAGGCAATTCCCGCTAAATGATGGGTAAATATAAGTGTGAAACTGTTGTCTGTCTCTGTATGCACCATGTGATTTACTGGCGACCTGTGGAGTACGTAGTCTGCTCTTAACCCAAAGTTAGCTGGGATAGGCTCCAGCTTTCCGCTACCAAGAATAGCATAAGTGGTATAGAAATAGAGAAATGTTTGTTAGCTTTCTGCCAATGTTGTTCTGATCGAATATATATGTCAGTCAGTGGAGGTCAAAGTGTGGACATTTCTATATCTCAAAATATGTGAAGCCTGGAAGGCACTGAGTGAAAGACGTCAGGATGACATGAAAAAATATTATGTATGAACTGCTTCAAGTGTGGTTTTCCACATCCTGGTAATTGGGTTCTGTTCAGGGAGGTTGCTGTGCTCCTCTTTCAGAGTCACCAGCCATTGTGCACTGCTGTTATGTGTGACCTCCTTCTCCTATATGCCTTTCCAGTATCTTTCAGTTTCCAGTCTTGGAGGGTCTGCTCTGCTGTTAGAACCCCGCCACTGAGCGTATACTTTCGCAGGTTGTGTTGCGAACAGCCTGTTTATTCTTCTGGCCTCATTCTCTTTCGTGTACCTCTTTAGGCGACTGGACAAGGCCTGGAGCCTTTGTTTGGCAGTTTCAAGTGCTTCAGGTATGGTTATCTGCATGTACCTCTTGGGCATTGGCCTTTTATTCACACTGGGTCTCCGTCAATTGACTCACATCTTTCTGAGCCGCCTTGACCTTAGCCTCCAACCGTCTTTTCCATGGTGGGTAACGAATCTCAGGGCTCTCACGGTTGCTCTCGTAGCCAAGCATCTCTAGGATCACTGATGCTGTTGCTGCATATATCAGCTCATTGGTTTCCGTGATCGTTCTGGTCGGGATCGCTCTCAGTGCTGCATTCACAGTTTTCATGAGACTTTCAGGTGGTACTTCACATAGCCGTTGTAATCGGTTTCTTGGTTGCCCAGTTTTCATGTTTGCCATGTTATTATCTCTCAGGTCAGTTGCTGCTTCGCTCAGCATTTCATTCATTGGGGCTGGCTTCCCAACCTCATCATTCATTGAGGCTTGCCTCCCAATCTCTGGTCTAACCTCTTCCTCTGATTTGGCAGTCTGGGGCCCTTGACCTCGGAATTTGTGTTGTACCTCATCAATCTCAAGTTGTGATAGCAGTTGCTATTGTGGATATTGGAACACTGAGCTACTAGTTGTTTCGTGGTCAACTGTGACTGTGGGTTTTGAAGTAACCATTCGGGATTCGAACCATAATCTCCCATATGCCAAATCATCTGAGCTATCCAGCCGCTATATATATATATATATATATATATATATATATATTGGGGGGCACACAGTAGGGCGATAAACAAAGATGATAGATGATAGACAGACCTGCTCAATCCTACCATAAGACAGGGTAGAGTCATAATTACTTTAACTGGGTCCATTGGCTTCTTATCTGTGTATTTCTTTTTCTGAGGACAGCAAAAGGAAGATTCATGTATATATTCAGCGCCTCCGGCAATGTCAAATAACAGCAGCCCAGATAAGGCGTTCAAGGCTCACCACTGAAATTAGCCCCTTAAACAATTATTTCTTGGACCTATTTCTCCGGCTCATGGTTTATGGTTTACAAAAATTAACTGTGGAACAGAGGGGATGATATGCCACTCCATGGTACTTTTTAAGATTCTCCTAACTAGTAAATGCCAGTCATGGAGTGGACATAATGAATTTGAGCCATGGACCATCACTTGCACATTAATGATGATTTGTACCAAATGTGTATCCTGAAGCTTATTCCTTATCACTACCAAGACACACGCTGTCAAGAATGGGGTAAATAAAAAGCATGTTCCAAATGGATTGTAATGTGCAAACAAGATGGCTTTGTGTCCATTTTCAAGCTCGGGACGTCAGGCTGAATGCACTTGACAACCATGCATAATCACCTGCAGTCTTTCGCCGAGAGTGTCTTGGCTCTATGAAGCAGTCTTGTTGAGAGATGATTCAGCTCCAAAAGCCCCATTACTGTAATCCTAAATCCTGTTCCGTGCCATGGCCATTTGGGGGTGAAACAGTGTTGTGCTGCTTTCCCATCAACTTGGACAAACTGTGTTCTGACACTCGGTTTGTGATGGAAAGATGATAAAGATGTTTACTCAATACCCTGCGCGCCATACAAAGTCCACAAATAAAGTAACATTTGTGTTTAATTACTATGAAATACAGAAAATATCATTTTTAAACAAACAAACACAGACTCACAAACACACACACACACACACACACACACACACACACACACACACACACACACACACACACACACACACACACACACATACACACACCTATCCACACAGTCTATTTTGGCTTGAGAAAGCTTCCCCAGCTTGGTGAAATTATATTTGACGCGGACCATGTTTAGGCATCACAACTGTACGGATGACTTGAAACTCAGGCCGGCTCAAAATATCGATCACTCATAATATAATTCCTCTGGTGCAGCATCCAACTTTCTCAGGATTCAAGATTAGCTTGGACCAGAACTCCAAATGTGAAATTACATATTGATTCAACAGCTCCAAATCACACCTTTTGTGATCTTTCATTCTCACAAAATCAGATGTTTTTTTTTCGACAGGAGAACACAGGGAGCTGCAAGTGCGTTTTTATTTTTTCTGGGGGGTGTCTTTCTTCGTGAGGCCTGCATCTCGATGGCAGCCATTGGTGTGACGACTTTGAAAACATCCTGGAGTCAACAACTTTTTGTGTCCTGAGATGTGACTTTGTCGTGCAATCTATCCAGGCTGTATGGATAGCAGTGTGTGCAGATGTGTCTTTGATTGTATACCGTGCTGATGCACATTCACACAGCAATTCACACTCCCACATCTTCAGTTTCCTACCCACTGTTACCGACACCCACCCACACATTAGCGCCCACACAAAAGCACAAGTTAGTGCAGTCTTTATCTCATGAAGCAGTTGGTTGAACATCTATAAATAGGCTGTAGGGCATTGCACAACCTCATTTTGCCTCCCCCGTCCACTCCTACAGCAATTATCCAAAGGTTTATTTCGGCTAAGCAGTCAAGCAGGAGGAATAATTGACTCAGCCCAATCACTAAAGTTCTCAATTGTGGCCTAGATCAAAATGAAGCAAGTAAATCAAATATGTGTTGACTTTGCCTGATCTATTCCTAAAACAACAAAAGAAAAAAACATTCAAATTGTTACCAGCAACCGAGTACAAACACCACAAGTCATTTCATGTCATTACCCTCATGTATTTATTTATTCAAATAATTCTGCCAATTACTTGTCTTTATGCATGTTGTTAAATTTTAATCAATATTTGATTCATTTTTTGCTCATCGGTTTACATCATATTATATTTCAGTCATCAAAACGTTCTGGATGTATTAATGGGAGTTGGGAGTTTGTGTGTGTGTGTGTGTGTGCGCGCGTGTGTGCGTGTGTGTGCGCGCGCGCGTGTGTGTGTGTGTGTGTGTGTGTGTGTGCGTGCGTGTGTGTGTGTGTGTGTGTGTGTGTGTGTGTGTGTGTGTGTGTGTGTGTGTGTGTGTGTGTGTGTGTGTGTGTGTGTGTGCGTGCGTGTGTGTGTGTGTGTGTGTGTGTGTGTGTGTGTGTGTGTGTGTGTGTGTGTGTGTGTGTGTGTGTGTGTGTGTGTAAGATTTTTGGTTCTTATATGACTCCCCATATCGACTAATTTCTCCAAGGACACAGAGATGCTTGTGTTTTCTTCCTCGCTGCATGTTAGGGTGAGTTTGTGGCCTATTTTCATGCTCTAATGTTTAAACAAGTATCGCCGTGTGATATTTGTGTCAACCTGTTCCAATTTAACTTGGTGACAGCATCTCCCATCATTCACTTGTAATTTCTGGTCCAACTGCAATTTATGATGAGCAGTGATTTTATCTTCAACTCTATGAAAAGAAAAATGCTCAAGGGCAGCCCAGTGTCGAGTGTTGATCACCGGTGCCTCATTGATTTTTTTTTCAATCAAAGCTCTCACTAATTTCTATTTGTGGACTTTGTATGAAGCATGTATATAGATGAAGCATGCTGTGAAGATGAATAGATGTTTGTGTGCACACCGGTTTCACCCCAAGTCAGTATATTGACTGCACATTGCCTGTGATCCAGCAGAGGATGAGTACTATTTAGATGTATGGATTGATGTTTGTGCACTGTGTTTTAAGGACAAAACACGGTGCTGTTAAAACACCTTGATTTTTTTATTTATTCGCTCTCTGCACTTTTTTACAGCTAAATAGACAAGACTTTACATTTATCTCATGTGTTTTATAAGCATTTGTGGAACGATACTAATTAGCCATAAAAGAGACATAAAAGAACATGTACATATAACAGTGACTTCCAGCGATGAAACTGTTGCTACCTAAACATGATACAATGCCTCCCTTGGTTGAGGTGATGTTTGCTCTATTGCCGTAGCTTTGCAGCTGTGCAGGCTGCACATTGGGGCCCATTCAATGTCAAGATCTGGAACCAGTGGTGGAACTGACTGCCACACGGAAGTGAAAGTGACTCATATCGGGACTTTGTTGAATGAGAGACACAAAGAGTACGGGAGAGCTGGAAAAGATAGTGACAGGTAAGTTGGCGGACATACCGAGTTAGGGGGAGATTGAGGTGAGGAAGATGGATCGAGAGAGGTTAGCCTGGCTGAAATAGAATAGAGAGAGAGTGAGAGAGAAAGAGAGAGAGAGAAATGGATAGAGAGAGAGAGAGAGAGAGAGAGAGAGAGAGAGAGAGAGAGAGAGAGAGAGAGAGAGAGAGAGAGAGAGAGAGAGAGAGAGAGAGAGAGAGAGAGAGAGAGAGACTTAATTCAATATAAAAATTGCTGTTGGTTGTTTAAAACATATTTCCAAGTTTTTCTGTTGTGGACCCAGACAGAAAGGGAACATTAAGTGACAGAGGCCTAACAGCGAGCATGGCTTTGATATTCCCTCGGCTTCAGCTCGACCTTCACCTGATCCACATAAACCAGGGGAAGAATACGCAAGGTGAATGGACTGTTCCGGGGCTGCCCTTTAGCTCACACCCGAGACACTGCAATAAAACGTCTGTGTGTGCATGTGGCAAAGAGTTAGATAGGGAAAATGCTCCTGTGACCTGCATGTGTGACCCATTTGATAGGAATAAAGAGGCGCTGGTGTGAATAATAAAACAACAATAATATGATGTAAGTACCCCGATGCAGAATTTGTGGCCTATCAACGTCATTTTTACCTCCGCGAGAGGCATCGCTTGGATTGGCGTTCTTTGTTTGTTAATCGGCAGGATTCTGCTAAAAGGACACAGCACATTTCCATAAATCTTTGTGACAGGATGGCCCATGTACCCAGGAAAAACTCATTACACTTTGGTGTGTCTATGGATGAAAACATTGAAAGACAAACCATGTGAGTGAAAGAAAATAAACCATTCCCTCGTGACAGAATACAAAGGGTCGTATCCTTTCCCCAACTTCTGATGACATCGTACATTTGACGGTTACTAAACCTTCATCGTCCACATGGAGTTCGGCACAGCAACATTCTATCTTGGAAGCTATCCAAAATCTAAGACAACAATGGTGTGAAAATAAATAAAGCAGCCAGTGTAAATCTAGACTGAAAGACTGCTATACAGTTCAACTCTGATGCCAGAGCGCAGAACTTCAAATGTGTTTTGATACTGAATCAATGAATGTAAAATGGATGTGCTATGTAGTTGTTTCTTTGATGCGGAAAATCAGAACCACCAAAAACTTTGACTTTTGTATGCCTTAATTGCTCTTAAAAGCTTCTCTTGTATAGTATATGCATTTTTTTTCTGCAGTCTGCAATTTCATTTACTGTTTCTTTGTGACTTGTGACAAACGCTTAGCTTATTCACGAACAGACTTATCTACAAGTCCCTTCGTGATGCCAAAAATGAAATATAACCCAAGCAGGCATGTATCTTCATTTACAACCTTGAAGACAGAGAAATGCTCCCTCCTCCATGATCATCCGTGACTCCCTCAAACCTGTCTTGGCCTCCTTCGCTTACTTAACTTGCTTTCTTGAGATGCGCTGACACCAGAGGAGATACAAAGTGTAAAACCGATTAATTCAATATATGCACATGACTTTGCTGGGCGGCTTAAAAGGGCTTGATGCCAGATTTTGGATACACCAGTGTATTGCTAACTGTACAAAATATTATTCCACAGATAATCTCTCCCGAGATTCCTTTCCCTCTATCCTTGTAATGTGAACTTGAGTCTCCCATGTCATACAGAGCGGCTTTACGGCTGCCCGTATATCTACTGATTCAGTCTCCTGAAATATTTATCACGCGGGGGCTAGAATTTTGCCATGGGGATCCTATCCACCTGTAGGGGGGAAGGATTGTGCTGAAATAGCTCGAGTTCATTTATATTGAGGCACAAATCCATGGACTGTATGATGTACTTTACGGACCGTCTGAGAAATGAAAAACAAGCCTGAAGCAGGAAGCACTATTGGGTGACAGTTTCACATGAGTATATATTAAAATTATGAGTACAGTTAACAATTCACACAGTTTTGTTATGATTATGATGATATCATCCGGGCTAGCTTTTTTCTCTCTCTCTCATTTATACTCAATCAAACAACAACCCGTTCTGTTCAACGTGGGTGATTTATCTTATTCAGACACAGATTAGTTCGGAAATAGGGGATTTTTTTTTTCTCAAACATTGCAAAGGGCCTCAGTGAGGCAATTCATTCATTTTACCAAATCACTTCAAGCAAACCTTTGCACAGTTGAAACAAATCACATTGCGTTGTGAATAGCCAGATTGAAAAAAACTAAACCAATAAAATAATAAATAACGCTCAATCTATGTTCATAACATAGTGTTATTCTGAATAGTTTTGCTGACTAGTGTGCGAGTAGCATAGGATCGGTTCCAGATCAGTGTCAATGTTGGTAAGAATGATAGTTGTCAATGTGCCCTGCAACTGACCGCCGACCAGTTCAGGCTGTCCTTCCTCCTTCCGCCTGACGCCAGCTGGCATAGGCTCCAGCAAACAGCACCTCCACCCTCACCCCATTCTCCACTATGACACTGTTCAAATTATGTTTGGAGCAATATTAATTGAAAATGACTTAACATTTGAACCGAGAGTTATTTTTTATTAGAGGAAAGATGTCCAGTTTCTCTAATTGAAAGAAATTCACTCATCCACACTATACACTTATTAAGCAGTTTTTTAAATCAGTAGTTTGCTAGTTCATGAACAAGTTTTATTCCATACATTGGTGATGAGTTGGATTCAGTAGTACCCTTTTCATATGATTCAGTACTTTGAGAAATATGTTAAAGTACAAAGAAAAGAAACATATTATACCCGTTGACACGCCTTGTTTTTGCTCCTGTATCACTCCTCTAAAAGTGATGCAGTCAACGTTGCTTACCCTTTTAATTAATATTAAATAATGTGTGTACATCTTGTTAACCTTTCAGATTAACGATTCTTTCACAAAAAAAGATTTTGTTCAAATAATGTTACTCTATCGTGGAATCATTTCATTTTCATTCATCATTTAAAGGGCAACTGCCAGAATATCGTGTTTCAAAACATTCAGCAACCAATCTGGTCACTCAAGATTTAATTGGGGAAGAACGCTGATTTCCAAATTAATTTTTCTTGCTCCTCTTAATTTTGTATTTTTTCAAATTAATTTAAATTTGGTCTTCTTTCCTTATTACTTGATATTAGAAATTAATAGTAATATTTCGTTTGAATGTACACTAATTATATTGAAGGTGAATTTTTCAGCTGTGTTTTGGCACTCGCATCTTGCCAAATGATTGAGGTGGCCCAACCAAAATATCTCAATTTCAGGCTATTTTACATGTCCATTGTGGTATGTTTCACAGGAATGACTTTCATGCAGCTGGCATTGGATACATTCAGACCCTTTGGCGTCTCCAAAATACATTTGCGATTGATGCTAAGTTTGAAGTGATTTCTTTGACTGCTTTGCTTTTTGCAAGCTGGGCAGGTTTTAGGCATAACTTCCGGGTTGAGTGAAAGCTGGCGTGTGTGGCTGCCGCTGCTCACCCTCAGAAACACGTATCCTGTGACTCTAAAGTGACCTTGAGAGTTTTGAAAGGCGCTTATAAATTAAATGGATTATTATTATTATTTTAAATTATTATTATTATTATTATTATTATTATTATTATTATTATTATTATTATTATTATTATTATTATTATTATTATTATCATTATTATTATCATTATTATTATTATTAACAATATTCAAAATAGTATCTTTTAAGATGACATTCAAACCACCATGCTCAGATTTCTGCAGCAGATCACAAATGCAATGGTGTGAACAGATTTTGTGAACTGAGGCTAATTCCATTTGTACTTATCCCAACAGATATAGTGTAGATGGATTTCTGAGGATATATTTAATTAATAATAATAATAATAATAATAATAATAATAATAATAATAATAATAATAATACATTTAATTTCTACGCACCTTTCAAAACTCTCAAGGACACTTTGCAGACACAGGATTTTTTTGTGCGGATGAGCAGCGGCAGCCATTCGCGCCATCGTTCACTCTACCCGGAAGTAACACAGCAGCAAAGTTATGAAAGGAAGAGGAAAGGAAAGAAAGGAGACCAATAAATAAATAAATAACAAATATAGTACTGTACGATATGTAGCATGATATAATTGTTCTGCCATACAGCTGTGACAGCCTACTTGCTCCTCGTCACATATCACCCTCAAGACCAATGGATGAACTCACATTTAGTGGCAGCACATACTGCCTGCACCACCGTCGATTTTTCAATAGAATTAATTCTTTGGTCATTTAGGGTCATTGCTTCCAGCAGGGAAAACTTATGAGTCTCCAGCCACTTTGTTCCTCATACAAATGTACTGTTTGTGGCTATACCATGAAAAGGAGACTCCCATTACATTTTAAACAAGTTTCACTGAAACGTTTTGATATTCCTTAACAAAAAGCAAAACAGGGCTTTGACCACAAAGGTAACAATAAGCAATCATTTATGCCTTTGAATGCATGAAAGAGGTACATTGATTTAGGCCAATGGATTTATTGCCCGAATTATATTTACATTGCTTCACATACCGCAGTGTGAATACAATGGTCACAGATTTCCTGGCACAGTTGGGCAAAGCCGTAATGATAATGGATGGCTCCATGCAGGTATTGAACTTAGACAAATACACATGGGACAATTGGATTTAAGTTAGTTATACAAACAGTTTGACACACCATATTCTTGCACGAAGCCGCTGTGACTTTTTTTCTCACTTGGCTAATTAAGTTCTTGAATGGTGAGGAAGAGGAACAGAGCAAATGAGAGCAAGGGAGGAAGAGTCATGTCCATTCCCATTTGGAATTCATCGACAAGAGAGAAATTACTGTTGACTCGACGTCTAGTGGGAACGCAAACTTCTGTGGAGTAGTCAAAACAACCGCACTGATGCTTTGAAACACCAATACCGTTCTCTTCATTAGTCGACTACAACCCGTTGAACAGACATTTATTTTCATCATTCAACTTGGAAGTAAGACATTGTTTCGAATTGACCGCTGCACATATCGGCATTACTTCTATTAAACAACTGACAGGTTAAGTCTCTGACTGTTAGAATTAGTTAGATACACATGCTAAAAACATCCTATGCTATTTAATTTATACTGATTCTTATATTCTTATACTTTTTTGTATATGTTAATTAGTATACATGTACTCAGCTTGTACTCAGTATAGAAATCTAGCTATAATGTTTCTGTCGAATAATAAATTCATGATTGTATCTAGCAGATGATAGGTCCTTTCCAAAGTGACAACGCTCCTGTTGTTTATAAATGTCTGAGACGCGCTTGTGCGCGCGCTCTTGTCTCTCTGTCCCTTGGCCTAGCTTCTCCCCTGGAGAACATCCTCTAGCTGCCTGATAATAAATATTCCTTTTTTGTATATCACTTGCTTCCTGCTTATTTAATATTTAGACTATACAAATGGAGAGCTGAACCAGGAAGAACAACATTTAACGCAAAACTGACCATCTGGTGTCTACAAGTATAAAGGAATTGTATTTTTTTTTTCACTTTTAAGATAAAAGTGGAGAAAACATTTTCAATAATACGTCAGTCGAGATTTGAATGTGATAAGAAAAGGAAGCTTTTGATTGTTTTAACATTCTTGCATCCGAATTTGGCATTGTTTAAAATTTGGTGTGACCAAACTATTAGAAAATTTGCTAATATGGTGCCATTAACCTCAGAGTATTTCGAGATACGACCTGATATTTGACGATGTTTTTGTCCTTCAGAAATGATCAAAACTTGAAAGACAGATGTGCTCCAGACCCCCACTGAAAAATTGCTGTCATAAACAGCTTGAAATCAGCAATTCATATTTGTTTAGCTGCAGTGAAGGGGATAATTTCATTTGTTGGTGTTGATACATCCATGATTAAGATGGTTGACACACTGACAATAACCTGAAAAATAAGAACAAGGAAGGGGAAAAAATGGACAATCATCTTTTATTGTTGTGTTTTTTTTTTTTTTTCTCCGCGGTTTTATAAAGTACAATATAGTTGAGTGGAGCTTTTCTTTTGGCAAAACGATCAAAATCAATGGTATTCTTGGGTGGGCTGGAATGATTTTTTTTGGTGGATATGCCTGAGATAAGGGTTCTTCAAGGTCTGGTCGTAGTCATGCAACTCATATCTGAAGGCACCACATAATTAGAATACTGTATGGATCACTGTCCTTGTTACGCACATTAAAATCACTCCTATAATGACCACTCTGCTCACTCTTTGAGAGCTGTAACATCATGTTGAACTCAACATGGCGAGGAAGTGCTGCCACAGGCAAAAATCATGCAGGCGGGTAGATAAGAAGTCTGATTTACTCCTCATTATAAAGTAACAAGAAGCCAGTCAAATTCCACTGAGGCCTTTTTTACAAATATCGCCTCATCATCAGACCAAAGTTGCCAATGTAAAATATGCCCTGTGCATGAGTGCCTGCAGAGCTGTAATAATAGAAACATGTCCCAGTGCAGTGTGTTTAACAAGGTCGCCTCTTGTGACAGCCACCAGGGCCATGTTGTCCTGTGGGTTTGTGGCCAAATTGGAGGATGGTGTGTCACATTTACGGTCAACCAAAGGTCGATTGATCGATGTTGGATATTTTTTTCAGGTATTTATTTATTTATTTATTTTTACCAAAGTCATCCTACGGTTGTTGGGGCTCTAATGGCTGGCTGCCCACTCTCCAGCAGGTGCGCGTCCTGCCACAGTCGCCTCACAAATGGTGTGTTCCAGCACCTTGACATTGTCTTGCTCGTGGGGTGAAAAACGACGCTGCGCTTCATTAGGTCCCCGCGAGTGGAGAATTTCTTGTCCCATTATGTGCTGTGGCGGGTCGCGCCACCCTACTTGAAAGCCAAGCCCCATTGCCATTTATTTCACGATCGGCCGGATGAAACGGCTGATATCAACAATCTGTTCCTTTATGTGTTTCTTTCACTCCCACACACCTGCTCAGACATTTTATTCCCCCCACCCCATGTCTTTGTCTTCACTGATGTCCTCACCTCAAATTAAGTAATTTGTCATGTCAGGAAATGTTTCAGCATGCAATTAATGGAGGACTTGAGTGGACAGGTTATTTGAATGATCTATTTATTTATCAATTATCAATTATGCAAGCAACTGTGTGTCTGCCAGTTGCCAATTACTCTTGTGCCTACCTCCATGACCTCCCAGGACATGGAGACACGATCCCAATGAGATGTGAGATATCCTAGCCATCTGCCATCCGCATCCTTTCAGGTGAAAAAACTGTGGGGGGTTAACAAAAAGAGTAAAGGACAAAGATTTATAAGGAGAATTGGAAACAATCATAGAAAAGATGGCCAGCGACAAAAGAATACATAAATAAAAGTGAAATCACATGTCCAATTATTGCTGTTGTTTGACATTCCCGACTGTCTTTTATCTTAATTATTCCTGGAATGAGCAAGCATGTTTGTGCCTCCATGTTGCGCAATAAAAACATTTATTGCTGTCGTCAAAGATGAAAGGATTAATTAAGATTGAGAAAATGCAAATCTATTTGTATTGGACCTGACCGAGCACAGGGCGAAACATGAACCAAGTGCAATCACAATCATAATAATAATGCTACCTTTCAGACCATCTCAAATAAAAATTGTTATATTTAGATTCTTGGGTATTTTCATTTGTTACCACATCTTCATGTATGGCAGTTTTACCTTGATAACTTTCTTCTTTTTCTTTTTTTTTTTCTTTTTATTCTTTTTTTTCAGCGAGAGCAGGTGTTGTTTTAAATTTGATTTGGTTGAAAACCAACATTCCGGTCATGTTCAGAAACGCACTACTCCTAAAGAGTTTGCGTTCGGAGAAAAGGAGCGTGCTCCGCTCTCATTTGTTTCCAAATGCAGCCCTTGCATGATCCCAATAAGGAGCTCATGCTTGAACTGTTTTCATTTTAACTGCCTGAGGCACCGTATCCCGACTTGCAGGGACTGAAGCGGCCACCAGCACCATCCAAGGTTGTGAATAACTTTTGGGAATGCTACTTTTATATACAAACAGGACAATTGGCTCTTTCCAGTTAACATGTTTATCTGTGGAATGTTCCAAAAAGATGAGGGGTTCACCTCAGCTTTTCCAATTCTGTTGCCCCTATCTAATTGTTGTGAGAATGTGTTGCAGGCATCAATTTCACAACGTCATTGTAAATGTCATTTGTACAATTTACACAGAGTAGTACTGTATATTATCACAATGCAATATGGTTACGTTGTGGTGCCGTACTGTAAAATAGGCTTGTCTGTGGTAACCTAATTTAGTTGTATCAAACTGCATAAAATGATGGCCGTTTATAGGATGATGAAGTAACCAGACAATGTCACCACATTGCAATGATTAAAATATGTCATCCCTGGGCACCAAAAACATTTACATCCATCCGAAACTGAAACTAGAAAAGATTTGTAAAGAAAACAGTCCAGCACATCTTATACTTGCTTAAATGGTCCAGAGTGTTATTTTTGGTCCAATGAAAGAATATATGAGGGTTGAGATGTTTAACTGCAAATTGCCACAGAAGGAAGCATGCACTTTTAGTTCATGCTCACTTCCTGGTATACCCTTTTCAGTTAAAAAAAACAACATAATTTAATGTAAATTCGTATTAGTCAAAATTAATTCAATTGAATTACATTGTATCTGATGTTTGTTGATAAACTCATTCACTGCCCAACGTGCAAAAATGTGTCCACTCCAGTGACAGGGTTTGTCACTCTAATTCCAGGACCAACAGAATACCGTATTGGGGTTTAGGGCTACATAAACATTCGATGCAGCGTAAGAAACCTTCGACTCTATTATTTCATCAGAAAAAAAAGTTATTTCTTAAATTATATGGGTCTGGAGTTACATGAGCTTGAACTGAGGGCGGCTGTCCAGAATACAACAGCTGAAGCTGGAACGAAGCGCTAACATGGAAAAAAAGGGAAATGCTACCCCTTGTGGAAGGGAAAAACATTGCCAGAGGTCTGCCCATCGCTTTATCAACATCCAAGCAAGAACAAAACAAAACCCGAACTAATTCGATAATGGCACACTACGTCATATTTTCAATTCCTGAATACATTCTTGAATGGCAGTGAATGAGTTAAGTTGGGTCAAAGTCATATCATCATATGTTTTAGTGACTTAGTGACAGCTTGTGAGTTTTTTTTCTTTTTAATTTGAAGTGTCTTTTTCTTTTTATAACAAGATGAAGTTTTCAAAATCAATTGTAGAAATTCCGCTGCAAGCTTCTGGAGCAAAATGAACGTTTCCTGAAAATGTCTGATGTGAGCTAGCCAATGACAACAGCAACCCTTGTATCTTTCTTTTTTCTTAGCATCAATCTTTGTAAAGTTGTTTTCTTTTTTCTCTCCTTTTTTTCAGCAAATGTCAACCCGGTCCAGACTAGCCTCACAAGTGATGGTGGGTGTATTGACGCACGATGATATAGGTCACAGCCTTGAAGCTACTGCAGATGTTTGATGAACCATGTTTATATTGATGGTTCTATTCTTCTGTGTTCATCGAGGGGGGTTATTTTTTAAACTCATTGAATTACTTGCTGAATAATATGTGAACTGCAGGACTGACTTTGATTCCTTTGACAAAAAAGCCACGGCCAAATATAACAGTCTCTCAGCTGTCAATGGCATGCACGACCGGTATTGATTGGCACCATTATTGCTGCAGATTAAATTCATTACAGGAATCGACCAAGGCCGTTCGAAAGAAGTACAGAGGCTGCAGGTTCTGAAAGCATATGAAAGGTTAAAAAGAAGCACAAAAAGGGAATCAGTGTAAAGCACTTTCATAGCTTCAGGCTGTGAACACAACGAACTATGAAGGCTGTGAACCATGATGGTTTTGTGTCAAATCGGTTTGTCTTTGAAATAAAAGAAATGTGTCAAATGGCTGCAGTGATGTTTTTCCACAGTGTTGCACACAATTGTGATTGATTAGTTGTATTTCTAACCGACCTCGAACCTTCGACAGATTCAGCGTGAAATAAGGCTCCAACATTATCCCAATTGGTACCAATGTTACAATACAGGTTATTTGGAGGAGGAGGGGGGGAATTTACGCTCACATCTAACAATACTTTCTTTACTAGAAATACGTTCTCTTTCCTCCATTTTGAATCATCAAAAATGCCCGGAAGGTGGCATCATGTGCTTTCGGACCCACGATGCACAAAATCTATCTCACGTTATACCATGTAGGATGCATTTTAGACACGCAAGTCACACAAAACATGTACCGAGGTAAATGCAGCTTTCGCTTTCCATCCAAAGACAAATACAAAGTAACCTGCTAATGACAACACTTGGTGTTGCTTATTTCCTGAAAAAAAGGAACACAGCCTCATTTGAAATGCGGAGCTTTTCTGCCCATCTATCCATTGATCGCATTCTAATTTTGCCCCACTATGTTGATTGTGTCAACTTAGTAATGTGGCCAAACGGACTGACAAATGGAAATGGAGACACAAAGCATCTCTGCCCAATCTGCTACTTTATATTGATAGAAATAAACCTGTTTCTGGACTTCATTTGTTCTTCTTGGCCATTAATCTACACCTAGATATCTTTCGTCCATGGGCTTAGAAACTCTCAATTCCTTCCTTCCTACTTGGAGATTGGGAGCACCATAGGGGGCCCTGAAGATTCTGCAGAATACCAATTGGCCACACCGGGGGGGAGTCGAATGAGGGATCACGATTATGGATTTTGCCTCAAACATTTTTTCCCTTTTCTTCTCATCTAAAGTCCTAGAGAAGTCTGAAGGAGAAAAAAAATGTGTGAGTGTGCATGTGTATTTAGGCCGAGTTCACACTTCGAGTAAGAGGGTCATCACGCCAGTGTTTACTGCTTTTAAATAGCAAGCATCGTGTCTGGGTCAGAATTTCCTCACTGCAGTTTATGATTTACGATCCCCTTCAGCACAGGTGTTTTTACACATGACAAGAAGTGGTGAGCTGCAATATTTCGTTCCTTTTTTTCAAAGAACATTTCAGCGTGTTCTGTCCGATGACTGGCTGTGCAGGGACAAGAAATGTCAGAAGAGATGAGAAAGGTGTGGAATCAGGAGCAGGTGAGAGAGATTGGAATAGCTTCATTCATCGTAACGTGGGCTGCCACCTCTCACTCCTCTGTGATTTCACCTAATCCAGGCAGATCAGGTTTGAGGTCCTAGTTTCTCCCCTGAGAAGGGTTGGAATGAGTGAGTGAGTGAGTGAGTAAGTGAGTGAGTGAGTGAGTGAGTGAGTGAGTGAGTGAGTGAGTGAGTGAGTGAGTGAGTGAGTGAGTGAGTGAGTGAGTGAGTGAGTGAGTGAGTGAGTGAGAGACATATTTGCACACAGAAGGATTGAACTAACTGTTTGAAATGTGGTGTTTGCACATTGTTTGCAGATCAGGTTTGAGCTCCTAGTTTCTCTCCTGAGAAGGGTTGGAATGAGTGAGTGAGTGAGTGAGTGAGTGAGTGAGTGAGTGAGTGAGTGAGTGAGTGAGTGAGTGAGTGAGTGAGTGAGTGAGTGAGTGAGTGAGTGAGTGAGTGACATATTTGCACACAGAAGGATTGAACTAACTGTTTGAAATGTGGTGTTTGCACATTGTTTTTTTGCTCCAGTTTCCTTCCACATTGCAAAAAACATCCATTGTAGGTTATAGTGCGATTGTGAACGTGAATGGTTGTTGGTCTATAGGTGCCATGTGACCCACACCCCATGATCATTGGTGAGAGTAGGAATATAGAACTACTAGTAAATTTAGACCTTTGCCTTTTGGCTCCCCTCTCTTGTCCACCATGACTTACCGCGACAGAGTCCACATCACAGTATCCATCATCGACATCACTGTCAATCCAATGTGATATTCTTCTAAGTTTTGGGAGAGGGCCCACTATTGTCTCAGACTTAAAAGTGCTGATGTTCATCCCAAATGTTTCACCCTCAGTTGGAAACTGCTCCAGGGTGGGTTGGAGCACTTGGCTTGATCATTATCACATCACCTGCAAAAAGCAGAGATGCTCTATTGATGCCACCAAATGGACCACTCATTGACTCGACTGCGCCGAGAAATTCTGTCTGTAAAACTTATGAACAGAATTGGTGATTCAGTGGAACCTTGGCGGAGAGTCTGTCGCGTAGTTCAGGTGTTATTATCTTTTTTTGTATAGTTTTCATCGTGGTTTCTCATGAGACTGTCAGTATTCAAAAACTAATTAAGTCAGTTACCCACTAAATGGGCAGGTACCAAATACACAGCCTGCCACTGCCAAAATGTCATGAGTTTATTCATACGTGTGATCCATTGTACCATTAACATTTGTGGAACTCTGTCGAATCATTTTCTGCTGTCCTGCTCACAAACTCATAACAGTTTATAAGATTAGTAAAATAGTGTACCCTTCATGTCATTTAAAAGAACATGTAGGATCTGTGGGATCGTTTATACCATCAAATGGATTCTCGGTTGATTCTTTTGGACTACCTCAACCCTAATGTGTTTGATGTTCTTTAACAAGCAACATGAACAGCAATCCTCGCAGGAAACATATCCTTGGTAGTGGGTGCCACACGCTACTTAAATCCAAAGTGATGGCTGGAAATTGATTTTCTACCAGATAAAATCATGTGAAGTTGTGTGGCATGGATGCCTGCAGATGATCAAACGTGGTAACATCCTGCAACAACGGGCCAGATCATTCTGGCTTCCACGTCACTCACTGAGCATGTTATCCGCCCTCACTCTTCGCTTAATCACCCACTCGCTCACTCACACGCTAAGTCGCTGCAGTCACCAGACAGGCCATTAGTGCCACTTCGTTTGACTTTCGACAAAGTCAAAACAACACTGCCCCCTTTTGGTTGCATATTCATCTACCACTTGTCCAAGACGGTGTCATACATGAAAAATGACGCCTGCTAACAAATTCTGTGTCACAATGTCTTTCTGATTTACAATTGCACTTTGGAAGGAGAAACAAATGGCGGAAGATGCTGAGAGTTGGCACACTTTTGAGTCAGTCTGCCTTGGCTCCTTTTCAGGTTGAATCACTGTCGCTCTGTGGTCATTACTAAGACAAGGCCATTTCACAAGTGCTGAAAACGGTGCTTGTGGGAGGTCGAGGGCCGGACTGTGTCATCCCGAAGGGCCGTGTAATTATCCATATGATCACTGGAAGACGACATGAGCCTCTGTGACAGTTTTTGTTGTTTTGCTCATCAAGAAGATGACCAGAGGCCTGCAAGAATGATTAAAAGGCTGTCTGCAACAGTTATTCCAGTGTTTTTCGACCAGGCTCCGATTATGAAGTACATGTTCAATCCTGTTTTTGTTATGATTTTAATAATTGGGGTTCACAGAAAATTTGCAACCAAAGCTTTGAAAC
This sequence comes from Hippocampus bargibanti, assembly GCF_051943395.1. NCBI lineage: Eukaryota > Metazoa > Chordata > Actinopteri > Syngnathiformes > Syngnathidae > Hippocampus > Hippocampus bargibanti. Next base: position 10,607,344 of record NC_142735.1, read on the forward strand.
GAAAGCGATTGAAAAACAAGTCAGATATTTTTTTATTAATCAAAGTTGATAAGAGGATAAACAGACAAAACTAACAGGCTTAACAGTTTATGTGCCCTTGTCTAAGAAGCTGCCAGTTGTTGATGACTGCTTGCCATTCATTCATCAAGCTCTTGCTGGGAAAGTTTTAATTAGAGCCTCAAATGTCAGCCATTCCCTCTCAAAGGCTTAATGGGATTTGGATGTTTCAGGCTTTCATAGAGTTCCTCTGACACCCTTGTAGTTCCATGACAAGTCTCGGATTACACCGAGGATGGTTTATTCATTTTCAGTGCACTTTATGGCCAGTTGTTTTTATCTTGGCCCTTAAAGCCTTTTTCTTGTTTACGCCCATCTAAAAATAAACATGAAACATTGAGTTTGTAGTGTGAAGAAAAGCTGATATGAAATAAAAGTCAGCCAGGGAATGAGAAAAAAAAATCTGGTTTTTTTTTTCAAAGAAAGATGAATTAGAAATGCATGGGTGTCTCGATACGCTGGTCTGGTAAAATCCCCGTGCTAATAGCCTCTGTGTGTCGGGAGCGACAAGTCCAGATTCCAACATCTGCAGTGTTTGTTATTTTTGTTTTTTTTTATTGCTTGATTTCTCCATGGGCCATAAACCTTTATAATGAATATACACAGATGGAACATTTTTATTCAACAAGAATACAAGTGCAAAGATAAAAATCCAGTAGAATAAAGTGCCACGTGGGTGGAATTCACATTGTGCTCGCTAACGCCATCAGAGTCGGAAGCAGTTTGGTTTTATTGAAATTACTTTAAATAGTGTACAATGCAAAGCTATAGCTTGCACTTTTCTCGCAGACATAGAAGACTAAAAGCATATGTACTTGTGTAACTTGCATTGCAAATGCAAGGCATACAAGATCATGTTACTTTTCTTCAATGATGTTTGGTTTTATTGCACTAAATGTACAGTAAACGAAGAGTAAACTGAGATTCACATTTGACCTGAACAGCACTTTTAATGTAACATTTTCAAGCCACTCAATTTTTTTTTTGAATCTTGGTCCGCAGGCAGTAGACAAACTTTGTTTTAACAAAACTGTAGTAATTAAACAATTGAACACCGGTGACAATAATTCCGTCCTGACTAATTTTAACAGGCTAGAGATGAGATGAGTTTAACTTCCCAATTGAAGATCTAAATCCCTGGCGCTTGCCAGTGGCAGTATCGCTCTTTTGTGGCTCTTTTGTCCATCATGAGTGGAACCACGTTCAATAATAAAGCCATCGAGATACTTGGCAAAAGCTATACTCTCTCATCATCTTGCACATGAGGTAGGAGCAAGTATAATTTCTATCTCCAGCATCGTTCATGCAGTTGTGGCCAACAAACAAAAGAGCAGGTCCTAAATTCTCAAAAGCGTACATATCCTATATCATGAAAAGTGAAATACCCCTTGGTCGACTTATATCCGACCATTGGATGGAAACGATTACCGTTTATCACTGTACTGTATTTGTGAGTTCACAAAATATCACAAGTTAACCGATCTCGGGGTATGGACATCACTCAGACTCGTTTTGACCTATGGTTTGGCTTCGATCAGGAGACAAATGAAATTTGATGACAGCTAAACAAGCGGTTTTATTCTAATCACATTCATCTCACAGCAGTTATTTTATTGCAAATACTACAGCTATTATTTTATTTATCTGCTCTGCAGTTAGGCCAAACATTTTAATCAACCATAAATACATGAATAATCACAGAGGTACTCTATCATAGAGTGTCTATAAATTCTTCTTGTGTTACAGTGTACAGTGTGGTCTACTTCGCGTTACAAGAGACATGACATGGTTGCTTTTTGTTCACCGGGTTAGATTTGCTGACAGTTTAATCAGTGAGCGAAATGCTGATCAATCCATTTCCCCCCACAGGGGTCCTGACTAAGAGACAGGATTGTGTCTTAAATCTTGACGAGTGAGTATTGGAAGTAGATGTTTGACCTCAATGAGCCTCAAAGTCCCAATTTGCTCTGTATTTATATCGCCGCCAAGCGTATGGAGAACAGACAAACTACACATAGAAAGTCGGGATCCCATACATGGGCTCATGAGCCACCAGCAATTGGGAGGTGGTCGTCCTAACCATGCCAACCAATTTATAAGTCCCATTAATCCCTTTTCAATGATGGTTATCATGTTCCTGGGCCAATAAGGATAAAATATGTCTAAACATTTTAGTTTTTGACAATATTATCATGATATACATCATTTGTATGTTTGTTGTTTTGTTGATCGAATTGAATTCAAAAGACTTTTGTCTCTCCTCGTACCAATCTGCATGTCCACTGTGGATTTGTTCACATCTTCTGTCCCGCAGCTCCCACGCTTTCCACAATGTGCTGTTTGTCTCTTTCGGTTTATTTGGCTGGGTGATTTTTGCACATGTACCAACTCCCCGCCCCTTCACTCCCTGCCTCCACTTACTGTTGACAGTTTGTGAAATGAACCAGAAAAATAGCCACAGGGTAACACAGCTCAACATGATTCAGAAATTTGGATTGAAATTATGGTGCAGACCTTCTCATTAGCCCCCCAAAAAGCTCGCTCACATCACATTTATCTCGCTTTTTGCCTGAAACTGATTTGCATACACTATGCAATATCATATCATTACAGTCCCTTTGTGACAGTGTTCTTGTTTATTTTGGGTCGTCCAGCAATGTCAGTGTTTAACAACTAACCCCGATCTGTTCTGTAGAAAGTGCCTTTGCAGAATTTCGTTGTTTTTATCCGGCTGCGGGTGTAATCGTGGAAATTTCCCATTTGTGCAGTTTGCTCAATTGGCTCACGTCCTGTTAGCGATTGGCCATTTCAGAAGTTTTTCAGATTTCCAGTCATTACATGCCCACAAAACAGAATGAAATATGAAATCATCTGCAGTGATCTAACATGATCTAACATAATTGATGGGAAATGGTGACAATCAAAGTTTGATGTCTTGCTCTATGAGAAAAAAACAAAAACCTCAACAATTGCATATTTAATGCAGCCGAGGGAAGGTTGGGAGAATCAATGATAACGATTTTTGACCAAAGTCACTAATTTTTGAAGGTCTACAGAAAAGTTCTCAAGCTAGACAAGCAAAAATACTACACTACCAAAAGAAAACTTTACTCACTTCTCTCATCAATGAAAAACTCTTTATTTCTTAAAATAAACACATAAATAAATAAAACACAAAATATATTTCTATCTTCTGGCAATGTATTTTTACATTTTGGCATAAAAAAGATGAGTTCTTGAATTTAAATTTAATCTCCAAAATCTCAGTCAAAGTTGGATGGATTGGATTGGATTGGATTAGCCTTTAATCTGCAATGATGAAAGTGAGAGGAAAGGAAAGGAAGAATGAGAAAAACAAAACCCTGCTGTACAGGCAGTCGCTCACGTGGTGCCATCTTGAAGTAAAAAAAAAAAACAAAAAACAAAAAATGCATTAACATATAATAATCTCCTGCACTGGTTTAGCAGTATCTTCAAGAAGTACATTTACAACAAACAAATATTGTGATCGTATGCGTAAACTCTCAGTCATACAGGAATGGTCCATCGATGAAAAGGTTTCTTCAGCCGTCATCTGTACTTCTTTGAAAGTGTCGCACGTTTCGCTCCCCCCCAACCTGAGAGCAGGGACCTATCATAGCAGAGTCCGGCACCATATATATATATAATATATATATATATACAGTAAAGTCTCGTTATATCGATATCGGATATATCGATAGTCCCGGTTATATCGATACTATTTCTATGCACGCACGGAGAAAATTACATGCAAACAGGGTCGGATATATCGATAGTCCCGGTTATATCGATATTTTTTCGGACTCCCTTGAATATCGATATAACGAGACTTTACTGTATATATATATATATATATATATAAGCAAAAAAAACTACCCTGAGGTGATTATGATCAGAGCTCTCTAATTTATTCATACGTGGTTAATTTATTCAGTCATAGATACCTCAAACATACTGATAGCAATACAAATGTTTAGGCCTTGGTTGAGGTTTGCCGACACCCTGAAAGACGCATGGTCACTCTGTAGGCTAAAACACAAAGAAAAATATTTTTTTAGGCAACCCAGTAGAGCGATACTCAATTTCATCTCATTGGGTCATCTAAACTCATTGCCGGGAGCACATCCAGCACCTGCTTATTAATTTAAAATCATTTGCAATACCACCAAGGGGAGATAAATCCCAGGTACATAAACAGAGCAGTGGTGAACATATAAAAAACCATTACAGGGTCCCCTTTTCACATTTCTATTGCCTTGGCTTGATAATACCCTCACACGACTGCAGTAAAGCCAAATCATGAGAGTACGGTGTTTCCCTGCCTTCTCGGCTCTTCTGATGAAGTCGGACACAAAGATGCAGTCAGACACACACACACACAAACACGGACACACACGCACACGCACACACACACACACACACACACACACACACACACACACACACACACACACACACACACACACACACTCGCGTATAGTGCACGTGTGGTGCACACGTAATGAAAACAAGTTTAAGCCAACACAAAGCCAAGTCATATGGAATTGTTTTTTTCCCCCCTCAAGATGCGAGGTTGGCACTTTATGGAGCTGTCAGAAAGACAATAGATGACAATATTTCGATGAAAAGGTTTCTTCAGCCGTCATCTGTACTTCTTTGAAGGTGTCGGAAATACCAAGGGCTCAGAGAGGAGCTGGAGAGAGCCTGGAAAGTAACGGTGATAGTCGTGCCTGTGGTGGTCGGAGCACTCGGGGCAGTGACCCCCAAACTCGACGAGTGGTTGCAACAGATCCTGGGAACAACATCGGACATCTCGGTCCAGAAAAGCGCAGTGCTGGGAACAGCACGGATACTGTACGGAACCCTCAAGCTTCCTGGCCTCTGGTAGAGGACCCGAGCTGAAATGGGGGACAGACACCACCCATGAGGGTTGAGACGAGTATTTTTTTTTTTTTTTATATATATGACTGAATAAATTAACCATGTATGTTAGCATCAAGAGGGGGGAAAAACATTAGAGAGCTCTGATCATAATCAGCTCAGGGTAGGTTGGAGTTTCTGCGAGTCAATGCTTTTGGCAGCATTTGACTTTTTGAGCATACCTGAATACTGTCCACTGTAATGAACAGGAAGTTTCATTCCAGGTGTTTGGATGTGCGCAGAGAAGGCGCAGGTTGGGAGGTTGAAGTAAACAGCATGTGTGCATGCATTTTTATGCAACATCCTGAGCCCTCCCGGATCCTGTTTGGCAAGTTGCCTTCCTAACAGAAGAAGCACACTTCAGAATTCCACCTACACTTACACAAAGTTGTATAGACGAGAAGGCCCCTGAACCACAAAGACAAAAGTGAACATAACGATCATATGCAATGGTTCAAAAGAGCATATTGTCATGCGATCCTCAGTGGTTATGATTAGGTTTATTTTCATTTCAAACCTTACGTTTATGCAATCACATAAAAAAAGTAGTTTTCTTCTAAATTCTCAGGCAGGGAGCAGGATATCATCAGATTGAATGCATGTTGTTCTTTTGCACAATTTAGAGAAGTTCATTCACACAGTTACTTTTTCTAACTTTTCAGGTATCTAATATATGTCTGTTTCCAATGCAGATCAAAGACCAAAAATGAGCATATGTACTAACCACAAAACAGCTATAAATTTGGCATGATTGCTTTGTTGGATGAACCACACCAAATATTTAGGGTTCATTACTTTACAGATTAATCCCCACCTTTAACGAGAAAAAAAAACTATAGTAGAACTATATGTTTGAAAAATACACCGTCCAACCCTCCTTTAAAGTTGCTGCTCTGGTCCACTTTTTCAATTTGCAGTTCATTCAGTGAGCCATTGCTATTCCTGATTATTGTTCTTTTAAAGCATTCGTCTACAACAGGGGGGTCAAACATACGGCCCGCGGGCCAGAACCGTCCCCCAAGCAGGTTTTATCAGGCCCGCAGGATTTTAAAAGTGGAAAAAATACACGATTGACATGGAATTCATATTTTTAATGATGTGCAATTCAAGAATTGTCCACTAAGGGGCATAGTGGTGATGCTTCGATCAACGTAGAAGAAAAGGGTGGTGTTTTTTTTCTGACCGTGGTCATTTTTTCTACCGCGGTTTCAACAAGCAACTGGCAAGTGACAACCCCACTCATTTCCCTGGTCTGAGAGATGCGTGTGTGACCAGACCTGATGCGGACGTGAAGTGGTACAATGACAAGATTGCAGGATTACTGTGGGAGTTTGAGAAACGTTTTCAGGTATTTGGTGAACTTGAGACAGAATTTTCAGTTTTTCACTCACCTTTCACAGCTAAAGCTTCTGATCTACTGGTCAAAATCCAGAAAGAAATAACTGATTTGCAATGTGAGGCCAACTTGAAGGGAAAATAGGTCCGTAGGTCTGGACAAATTTTAACAGTACAGTATCTACTACCAGGGTACCCCAAACTAACAGCCCTGGCTGCCAGGGCTGACTCGTACAGGCCAAAAGAAAGGAGCGTCAGCGCAGACCACCGATGTGGATGTGGAACCGTCGCGGCTTGGAGTTGAAGCAGATTTATGTGGGACGGGAAATGTGAGACAATCTCTTTTTGTCAATGGATGCTAAAGCTGCATCTTTGCTTTCAACATTTAGCTAGTAGTCGACGTGGACATTGCATCATGATGTCCCTGATCCACTGGTGAAAAGAGGCTTTGATCCTCTCCTCTTTCATCTCGAACTGCTTCATACTACAAAGAGGGTACAGAAAGTCTCTGTGTCTATGTGTTGTAATATTGTCTTTGTGTTTCCTTTTTTTGTTCTTTTGACTTCAAGACAGCGCCGCGAGGGTGGCTGCTTTTCCAGCAGCTCATGTGATTTGTTTTTCTACCGTCATTCCTTTTATCACTTTGCTGCTGTGAAATGTAAATTTCTCCACTGCGAGACTAATAAAGGCAAATCCAATCCAATCACACCTTTCTCAGATGTGTGAGACCTTGCTCGCCTTCATAAATCAGAACAGTATGCAGAGATCCATCTCCATGGCCTGTCACCCGTGTCTGTCATTTAGTGTCTCACTGGGCCACAGTGAACCGGATTACCGCCTGGTTGAGCTGTTGCAAGGAACAAAGCATTTATACACCTGCATTGCTTAACAGGCTTTATGCAGCATCACGCTCACTTGCACATCTGTTGAGGAAGCGATGGGATGATTTATTTATTAGATCCCAATTAAAACTCAAGGAACAAGAGCACTTCAATGGGAATATGAATATCAAATAGATTGAGCTCTACATGACTACTTAGTCATGCAATCTGGCTTTGGCACCAGAGCATATCTCGGAAAGAAAAAGTAGCAGAAGATCAGGAAATTAAAGTGGAAGCGCTCAGATCTTTTGTGCGTTAAAAAATAAATAAAATAAAAATAAGACATTTATAGCACACTCATAATTTGCACAACGTCCCCTATGCTTTCTTTTGTCTATGGTGCAATAGTACAGTAAAGTCTCGTTATATCGATATTCAAGGGAGTCGGAAAAAATAGCGATATAACCGGGACTATCGATATATCCGACCCTGTTTGCATGTAATTTTCTCCGTGCGTGTATAGAAATAGTATCGATATAACCGGGACCATCGATATATCCGATATCGATATAACGAGACTTTACTGTAGTTTATTTTTCATTGTGTCCTTTTCTTCTTTGAAGGCAAACCACCTGCATTTCATTACGGTTAACATTTGCAACAATCAAATGCCCAAATGTCGAAGCCAAGAGTAGTCGTGCCTGGGTGACTATGGACTTCAGTTAAACTTAAATTGACTGACTTGTCCCCAAATATGCCTGTGTGTTTTCTTCGGGTTCTGCGGTTTCTGCCCACATTCCTGCAATTGGCTGGCAACATTTTCAGGGTTTACCCCGCCAACTGGCCAAAAACAGGTAGGACAGTATCATAAGCGAATGTAATGTGCTATTAGACTGTGTGTGTGTGAACATTGGTTTTCTTCTGGAAATATACATTTGTGTATGTTGAGAAGAGGGGGATCATCTTTTTATGTTGTAAATTTGAAACATATTAGCTCTACAGCACTTTAAGTTGCATATTCATACCTGAAGTTTCTATATAAATAAAGTTTGATTGATTGATAGGCTCTAGCATGCCGCAACTGTTGTGGGAATAAGCGGATTAGAAAATGGATGAATGGATGAAACCTGACCAGACACAGTTCTGCCAGCGAACGTAGTAACGGATTACTTATTATGCGCTGCAGCACTGGCATTATCTGACAGAAGTCAGTTTTGACACTGTAAAATTGCAAAAATGACTTCGATTCGTTAAAATCTGACCAAGGAATTGCCACATTGACTAGGGGAGAGTGTCCGGGCCAAGACGGCTTTTGATACCTCTGCTTAATGTAGGCGAGTGTATCGGAGCGCATTAGCTGTCAGTTATGACAAATATTCTGCAGCCCAAAACGCTTCCGTAATTTCGGGTGTATAAGGTGCCCCAAAAGCCTTTATTTTCTTCAAAAGATGACCCTGTCTGTGCCTTATATGCCGGTGCACCTTATATGTGAATTAATCTTGAGCCACAACTGGTCTTTCAACTATTGTCAGAAACCACGTCTCCATTTCCTCCTGTAGAAGAAGTCGTGCGCGATCCATGCTGGGATATAAAAAAAACCTAACCGCAGCGTCTACCATGGCGCTTTATAAAGTGGAGTGCCTTATATCTGTAAAACTTTTTTAAACATGTCATTGACTCACAGTGCAACTTATATATGGAAAAAGTTTGAAAATATACCATTCATCCGGGGCGCGCTTTATAGTGTGTGCCTTATACACTAGAAAATATGGTATTCATTTTACAAAAAATAAGAGAAACTATCCTTGTTTAATGTTAGGCGTTGAGGTTATACTGCATTTTAAGTGCACTGCACTTATGCTAAAAGTATGTGGACAACTGTTTTTAAACTGTTTTTTCAATATTATTTATTTTTTACTACACAATACATACTGTGATATTTTTTTCTTTTTTCACAAAATATTATGCTCCGAAGGGGAAAAAAATAACAATGAAAACTAAACTAAAACAAAGTATTAAAAAACTAAAAGTTATGCAAACGAACAAACCTGCTCTCAACACAAAATTACAACAGAATGAAATAAATAAAAATTAAAATTCCCCAAAAATAACACGTTAGTTTCAGCCTATATATCTCCACTGTGTGGAGATATATTGGACATATATATTTATTAATAAATTAGTTAATTAAGCAATGACATAATTTTTAATTGAATATTTTATCCTTCATAAAGTCAAGGAACACGTGGGTCAAAGTCGGTGTAGGAAGGTGTAAAATCTTAATAAAGCTAGCTATATCACTTACAAAACAGCAGCACGCACATAAAGGCCATTATCAACAGGGTCTCTGCCACCTCGCGTCAGTCACACTGTGTCTTTCACATCTGGCCTATAAGATATGTTATGTTCTGATTTTGTCGGTGTCATCAGAAAGTGAGACCCTGACATCTAAATACTCTCTGGTCCTGCTTGACATCACACGATGCGTTTGTCAATGAGTTTTTACTCCCGATGTTCATTGATTGTCGACAGATGGTCCTAAAATGCGGACACACACACACATGCACATAGACACACAGTGTTTCATTCAGTACAGCCTGACAGCTAAAAAAGATATAAGAGCTGCATCAAATTGGTATGTTTATGCAAAAAATAAATACATATTTTTTTAATATATTATGTTTGGTGTATCCTTTTCCGCGGGACCTGAGTGAGTCTGGACGAGAAGCTGAATGCACCCTTGACTAGTAGCCAGTATTTAATTATCCGTCTATCCATCCGTCGATCCATCCGTCTAACCATCCATCTATCCATCCATCCATCCGTCCATCCATCCATCCATTACCTGAACTGCTTTACCCTCAGGGTCAAAGGCATGCTGTAGTGTAGCCTATCCCAGCTGACTTCGGACAGTCTGTGAGACACACACAGAACAGGTTTCCAGCCAATCCCAGCATGAGCGGCAGAAGTTACACTTGTAGCTGTTCATAACATGGCTTTTGTGATAATGAAAGACTGTGTTGAAATTTGTAGTGTTCTAATTTAACTGTGTGCCTAAAGTCTTGTTGGCAATAATAAAGCCACTGAATTCCGAAGAAAAAAAATCATTTGATGCTCCTTCTATGTCTACACTGGGTCACATGTTGTTTTTACTCATTGCCGTTCTGAAGTGAACACTTGCAATAACCAACTTGTCTATTGGACACAAGACAATCTTTTTCTGCATTCACCGACAACAGACAGGCACGATGTAGATACACAGGAGAGATTTGTCAAACTGTTCGACAACAAAAACCTGAACACAGGCTGACTTTAGGATGATTTATAATGCTTATTTCTGAGAATGGTAAAGCGAAATTCATCACGTTCCCACCTGACAGCGCTGCTCAGCAGTGATAAATGACAACCTGACGGGGAGAGACAGTGAGCCTTACATGAAGAGTTCCATTACCAAATCGCCTGACCCAGGGTATTGCTTCACTACATGCCCTACCTTCATGGCCAATGCCAGGCGCACGACAGCGAGCCTTCCTCTGCACGCCCTCCCAGCTGGGCACTCCAGTCGGGGCCTAATGACTCGGAGACAGTCAAACAGATGGCAAGTGGACGTGGGTGCATCTTAACAGTGAACAGCATTATGTGATATGAGGAAATAGGAAGATATAAACAATGCATGCAAAACATCAAGGGCCGAGTGTATCCTCCAAATATTTTTTAAGCTGTTTGTTGCGATCCCCCCTTTAGCCTATCGTATTTTCTGGTGTATAAGGTACACCAAAAAGCTTTGATGTTCTTCAAAATATGACCCTGTGCCTTATACACATGTGCACCTCAATTGTGAAGTAAGATTGAGCCAAAACAGGTCTCTCAACTCCTGTCAGCAGCCACCGACTCCATTTCCCCCTGTCCAAGAAGTAGTGCGTCACCCCAGCCTCTACTGTAACACTTTATAATGTGGTGTGCCTTATATTTTGAAAACTTGTATTATATATTTCTGTATTATATGTGTCGAACTTTTGTCATTCGTATAAGGTGCGACTTATACTCCAGTGCGCTTTACATGTGGAAAAAGTTTGAAAATACATAATTCATTGGGGATGCGCCTTATACTCCGGTGTGTCTTATACACCGGAAAATAAGGTATTTATTTGAAATGTGCATGTTCAACCTCTGTTTGTGTAAGCTACTCCTGTTTCCTCTCTCCTCTTCAATGACTCTAAACTGTCATTGGATATGATTCAATGATATATGTTGGCCATTATCTGTGGTATGATTAGCAGGTGAGCGTCCACTTCACCACTCAGATGAAATCTGATGGTTTGGGATTGGGTAAATGGATAGCTGGATGATGTCCATCATATACTTGTGAACAGATATATTGCATATATCATCATATTGAATGCACTGCTATCGATTGCTAACATAATTAGAAAAACAAGCAACATCTTTTGAGAGTCCAAACTCCAAAGTTTATACAGTCAATCATGTTTCACAGTCAATCATGTTTCACAAAAAAAGCTACATAAAGGGTCATGCGCCACTTTCAACGCATGCCCCTTTCTGCCGCAATTCTGTCTTCGTTACAAATTTGCTAGTCAATTAAATGCAACACAACATTCCATTTAAATGTTAATCTGTCCTTTTTTCAGCAATGGGGTGCGACTCCGCAGCCTTTTTACTTGGTTGTTTTTAATTGTGCGATGAAGCGCAGACACTAATTTATTTGTTGTCACGGAACGTTAGAAGCACATTCATCTGAATGTCATGTTCCATCTTTCCAATTAATAGACTTTTATGAGAACATTTGGTGGATGACAAAACAGCTCGTGACTGTCAGCACGGACATAGCGACATTTGCTCTCCCATCAATCAAGTTTGCCGTTTAATTCTCTGAATTATCATAAAGGCTTTAGAGGCCTTTGATTGAATGTTTGTTTCCCTGGATTGTTTGGTGATGCATTTAGAAATAAAAATGAAAGTCCAGAGGAATGACCTATGATGTCATTTTTACCCACTCAGTGACAGAAATAATCTTCACCCTTTGATAGCTACACAATTAATTGGGGTGTTGTGGATTTCCATTTTTAATGTACCATTTTAATCTAATTTCATTTCCATTCTGTGATTTGTAAATTACTCCAAAATGGCGTACCATTTAACACTGTCTGTGCCTGTGACAATGGTAATCTTTCTTCCCATGTAATTCTCTCGTCTCACTCTTCTTATAGCTCTTTTTTCTTCCAATAATCACTCACTGCTTTGCTCTCGTTTAGAAGCATCCACATTAAGTACTTTTACAGCTTGCCCTTGAGCATACTTGGAGTACTGATCTAGATAATAAATGATGATTAATAATCATAAGAAAACATTATTAACATTAATAGAAACAAGATCCATCTGGATACAAAGGATAGTGGATAGAAACGGCCAGAAATTAAGGGTGCCTATGACTTACACTCATATTTGCTAGAAAACTTAATGAGGCGAATCAAAATGTTGAAAGAAACCTTTTGGCCCAGAGGAGAGTGAGGCTGTGACCTGAAAACTATTCACAATGTCAACTAGGTGGACTGTCATTTTATACATGTCACGAAAGACTAAAGAAGCCTGACAAACGCCACCAAGTAAGAAAAAATACAATTAGCAGCCTCGTTGTACAGGGCAAAAGCCTTTCATTTATTAATACTGCTGCCTGACAGATGACCGTTGGTACCACTGAATCGCAGCCTTCCTACTCCGTGTGTGTCTGTGTGTGTGCGTGTGTGTGTGTGTGTGTGTGTGTGTGTGTGTGTGTGTGTGTGTGTGTGTGTGTGTGTGTGTGTGTGTGTGTGTGTGTGTGCATGCGTGTGTTCTGTGTTTCTGTGTTTCAGCCGGTAATATATTTGGATCTGACCTTATATTGGTATAAGTGTAAAGTGTGTACTTTAATGGATAACTGTGTTAATCTGTAAAACGAAGTGGACATGCTGCCAAGAAGCATTTAATCCCCACATAAGGCACAATGATAAAAAGGTCTCTAAGCGAAACCGGCTTGGGGTAAAGAAACTTTTGGGGGTGATAACGAGGCTGGTAGACAACAATGATTGATTAAGTACCTAGCCATTAATGTGCAGCTCGTGTTTTATCCCCACCTCCCACCCCCTCGAGACATTGGCGATGTTTACAAGGACAGCAACAACCATGCTACAACCACAAATGCTACATTGACGTCTGTCTACTTTACATTGTACTTTAATTAAAATGCTTGCATGACTCTCCAATGTCATATACTAGTTGCATTCCTATATTATGTTCATAAATATATAGTTATTTTATAAGAAAAATAACCATGTTGCATTCAGGTCCTTATTCATGTTCATATCAGATCATTATGGCTCACCATGGAAACAGCGAGCAATTAACAGAAATGCTCCATTCTCATTGCGTGCGTCCAAAGGCGATTCACTAAATCGTTGAAAAGATAGTTAATAGTTTCATTTAAGTATATTGATGTGATTTAAACTGTTTTGTGGTGTTTATCAATATGAAGCCGAAAGCAATTTCAGGTTTCCCGGTGGGATGCGCACTGTTTTCCTACCACCATGCACAACATGACTCTGATCTGAATGTTGCACCAGAAGTCATTTTCATCATCACATTTAGATTATGCATTAAAATTGTAGGATCAGTTTCCTATTATCATCTGAGTTGTAACCATTATGACCTTCTCATGCCCCCCAAAAAAATCATAAATTGTATGTAATAGCATATAGAGGTTCTTTCCTATACAGTACCTCCTTCATTTTGCAATTGCCTTGACAATGTCTTTGTGCCTTAATGCACAGTTCCAGTGGGACTGAATGAGAGAACATGGAGGGTAATCAAACTTTTTCAGGCCCCGTAAAGTAAGTTCGGGAATGGGTTTCAGCCACAGTGATGTAGACATCTCAGGATTGATATATTATCTTTGGCCTCTACGATTTCAAGGCGTGCTCAAAGTGGTGGCCATTAGCTTCCAGATATTATCGTGTGTGGCCAACAATGGCTTGGGTAAGGTGAACCAACACTTCAGATGAGAATGCTGCACATGCATGTATATTTTTATTTCCTTTATAGCAGGGGTCGGGAACCTATGGCTCGCGAGCCATGTTTGGCTCTTTGCCTGATTGCATATGGCTCGCCGATAAAACTAAATACATATTCTCGTTTTTTCCAGTTGGGGCTGCAGTTGGCGGAAAGCGCAATTTTGATTGGATGACACTGATCTAGGTTGACGGAGAGCGCAATTTTGATTGGATGATACTGGCCGTCATGTTGAAACAGGTACGTGAGTGCGCGCGTGTGTGTGTGCGCGCACGTGTGGCTCTCACTGAAAAACATTTCTAAATATTTTACTTTTATGGCTCTCTTAGTCAAAAAGATTCCCGACCCCTGCTCTATCGGTATCCTAAAGGATGTTGTCCATGGCAGGAAACAGACGACATTTTTGTCCTTTAGATAGACGAGAAATAAAAAAAAGGGGCTGAATTCAGCCAAAGCCTTAAGGACTGTTTTTCACTGTTAAAGTTCTCTCTGTTTTGGGAGGATTTTACTACTCTGTGGTTGGGAGGCATTACAGAACGACCAGTCACTGGTGATGTTTATCCACCTGTTTAAAATTGTATTTAAAAAAGCAGATAACAGCTATGACACGACAAGATGAAAGTGTCTCCTTTTTTACTTAAATCGGCGCACTGTTTTTACTCAAGCTTCCCATGTAACTATGAAAGAGTTTTCTATTATTCATATATTCTCCACTTTAAGAAATAAAAAAGAAATCAACAAAGTGGTTGTCCTGAAAGCTGTTTACCACAGACCAGCCAATGCCTGTGAGTATTTGTGCACACAGCAAGTTTTTCCATCAGTTCATTAAATAATGCTTTCAAAAACATTTGCTAATACGGGGCAAGGGGGGTGTACTCAACCAATGATAATAGTTTTCCCCCTCACGATTGAGTGATTCCCGATTTTCCTCCTGTTTGGTCTAAACAAGTAGCTGCTGCTGAGTATCTCGTCTATTTCTCTCGTCTTTTTTCTTGAAGCCTGTCTTTCAAAATGACTGAAATGTTGTGTCATGTTTGTTATCTGCTTTTTGTGTTTTCAACTGAATGATCATCAAAAGATGTGCCAAAAACTAAATGGAGGCTCAGACGGGATTGAGACTTTTCCGTTGCTGGTCCCACTCTCTAAAATGACCTTCCACTTAACATTCGGCAAGCCCCCTCGCTACCCATCTTTAAAACCCGCCTTAGCCCTCAACCTGCGACTCAGCATGATTCTGATTTGATCTTGGTTTCACTCCCTGGTGCTTTCTACTATCTTTGTCACTACTTTATTTGCTGTTTATAATAGCTGTCCATGTTAAGAACTTTGTAGAAGCTTCAGCTGTTGTTAAAGCGCTATCTAAATCAATATGTATTATAATGTATTGATTGTATTATACTATGGAGTACAACTTGAGTTACATCTCTCCAGCTATTCTGTAAGAAAAAAATGTTTTGTTTTTGTTCACTTGGATTTTGGGAAAAAAATAATACAAAGATGTACTTTTCACTGTGGTAAGTCAAATTTTGAAGACTTTTCTTTTTTAATGGGCCTTTCGCTCGGTAGAATACAGTCTTTAAATAAATGAGATGTAAGCAAGACTAAAGAGTAAATGGGCACAAAATTTCTGCCTCGAAGAAAGAATGTATCTGTACTATTTCAATATGTGTGGTAGCTTAGTTAATTTATATTAGATTTTCCAGCTCATAGGCAAAGCAAGAGCAAAGAAACCAATAGAGCAGTGTCACAGACTGTGACCGTGTGGATCATAGGACTCACACAGTCAACAGGTAATTTGAGTGAATTTTCTCGTGGACTTTGATGCAGCCAAACAAGAGCTGGTGCGGCAGTGGGAACTTGAAAGACGAGAAAAACATGCTGCAAAGAGTCAAAAGGGTGGAGTTAAACAACTTCTTGTGAAACCTCAACTTGGCATTGAGTACACAAACACAGTTGATGCACCAACTGTTTTTTTTTTGTTTTTGTTTTGTCAGATCAGTATAAACCTCAGATCGCTGAATTCCTATGTTTTTTGAAGTTTTGAAAAGCTTTAAGTGTGACCCTGTTGCCACTGCCACCATTCTTAACAAAAAAAGTGAAGCAATTACGTTGCCAGGCCACTTTTTGCTTGAGTTTGCTTTGCCTGTCCTTCTTGTATTGACATAGGCTTTCTGTTCAAATTCAGTCTTTTAATTTTAATCGTCATATTTGTGAGAATTAGTTATATACACATGCTAAAAACATCCATTGTTATTTCATTTCTAGTTATTCTTATCAATTAGTAAGTCCATATATGTATGTAGTAGTTTAGTTATTTGTATATGTTAATTAGTATACATGTCCTCAGCTTGTACTTAGTATAGAAATCTAGCTATCATTTTTCAGTCTAATAATAAATATTCATGATTGTATCTAGCAGATGATATGGCCTTTCCGAAGTGACATCACTCCTGTTGTCCAGATATCTGTCCGGGACATCATGAAGAATGAAATACTACTGAACATGCTTTTAAGGATAACGAAGCCAGTGTTGAGCACTGAACCGGTCACACTTTTTCTCCTTTCTATTTGCACTTTTTTGACTTAAATCAGTGGACTTTTTATTCAAGCTCCTTATGCAACCGTGAGTGCACTTTCTATTATTTATATGTCTGGGAACATTACCCCACCTCCTCGCTTCCACCTTATTGTGCGCTTAGTTGTTACCTCTTCCTATTTGAACATTTTTTTTTCTTGATATTCCTTCGCTTTCTGATGAACTAAGGAATCTTTTCCAGCCTGGTCGTCTGTATGTATCTGTGTGTGTGTCTACTACAGTCCCCTGTACTAAACCCAGCATCATTTGCATTACAAGCAAGTAAAGTCCATCCCTCGCTGTGCTCCCAACTGTCTAAATGAGTATTTGCACAGTATTGATTAGCATTAAACCCACAGAATGGTCTCTTATTTGCATCCCTGGTGGGAATAGAAAATGGAGGTGGGGGGTGCAAAGAAGCCACGGGATGCATTTCAAGAGATGAAATGGGAGTTGCGTGGGTGGTACGTTGCAATGATATCAGGAAAAAAAATCTCCTCGACATGACTTCTTTTAATAATCCACCCATTATCTTGGGTTTCTTCACTCGCCAATGGGTCTCAGACCATCATGCACTGCAATCTGGTCCTCGTCAGTGTAGACAGTCAGATAGAAGAAGATCAGCCATGCTGACAGAAGTGCGAGGGGTTATAGTTAATGCTTGGCTGGATATCTTACTATATTTTACCAGTAATTCAATCATGTGTGGAAGAAAACCAGGATCCATGTGCTTCTTGCAAAAGAATAATTGCCATCCCTCTTCATGTGCCACCTCTTAATTGGGCCAGTGCTACTATTTAGGGTAACTCGGAGAGGAGTAAGAGAACAACCAGAAAGAAAAGGACGGCAAGGAGGATGGGGGACATCGAGTAAGAAAAGACGAGACTGTGAAACTGATTTTGGTGTCACCGAGATGGGTGGAGGTGTCGTTTCATCTGACCTCTAGTACACCGCTGTTACCATGAGAGCAGCAGTCACACATTTTTCATACTCGCCCACCATGTTCAAGTGAGACTATTTTGACACAGCTCACAGTTTATCCACACACACATACACCTTGCCATAATTTAGATTGCTCAGGTCTGAAACAAGCAAGGTGTGGAGTAACAAACAGTTGAGCCTGAGTGGTCTTAGATGTCCTGATATGCGTCGATGGCTTTACTTGTTAGCAAACAAAGCCTTGTCAGTGGAATTGACAGTGGCCAGCAGTAAGTTTTAAAATATTTGTTAGACACCTTATTATTCACCTGTTAGTAACGTCATCACTTCACAAAATAATTGGATTGAAACATTAACGATGGGGATGATCACATTTCAGAGTGTTTTACTTAATTGTTCCAAAAAACCAACTTTGCAGATTCGTGGACAATTGTCAGTGAATCTTACCAAGGTGTCCTTCCCTACACGTATCGCCTACTTAACCCGATTTATATCCATCTTCAAAAGAGGCCAATGTATGAAATTAATGAAGAGCATTTCACGGAATTCAGGATATATACCATTCTTACTAAGAGGCTGTGTACATGGTCCTGGCTCCCCTTCTATTTCTGTCTTTGACAATTCTGTTGAAGTACTGTTTTGGCTGTGTTCTGCGATGGAATCTGGTTTTGTTACTCTTTTACATAGAACTTGTTTTGTTGGATTTTATAATGTTAGGGCTTACAAATTTCCAGTGCCTTTTGGTATTTGGAAATAAAATCTTTTTTTTTATTCCATCCTGCACATGTGACCAGCCTTTACCTCCTCCTCACCACCACCAATATCCTCAAGCGTTACATGTGGTAAAGGTATCTGAGGAACTTAATTTAGTACCAATTTTATGATTTGTGGATAATTTGCAATCTCTCTCTTGGAAACGCAAGAGAAAACAGATAGCTCTGATTCTTTTTAAGTTGAGAAAAACGACACCTGCTTGTTGAAATTTTGAACCCTTTTCAACAACAGTATTAGCGATCATGAGAGAACGGACACAAAAAAACTTCAATGAATTTGCAGGCAATTGATTTTCATGACAGTTTATTGCAATCAAGGGCGTGGAAAATCCTACTGGAATCCTACTGGAACCCTGTCCAGCTATTCCCCTTAGGGAGGCGCTACCGATCCATGCCACCAAATCCAGCAGACTTTCAAACAGCTTCTCCCCCCAAGCCATTAACTCTCTAAACGGTAACCCAAATAGAAGTGTATAGTGCCTCCATCTTTCTCAAATTTTGTAATGATACTAGTGCACTAGATACGAGTCAGTGGTTTCTACCGGAGACAAATTCCTTGTGTGTTCTACATACTTGGCAAAAAAAGATGATTCTGATTCTGATGTGTACATTTTTGTTTAGAGTAGGGTGTCTCAGATGAATGATTTTACAAAGAGCAGGAAATGGGGACAGAGGGAGCTTTTGATTGAGTGCCCACTGAGGTCCCATCAGATGTGGCTTAAAGAAATAAAACATTCATTTGAAGGGGGGTGAGGAAGATTACGGTCTTCACGTCAATTCAAATCCCCAAATCCCTCGACTGCACACTTGTCAAGCCATGAGCAGCATGCTGTACTAACCCGCGCAAGGCTTGTCGCAATGTATCATGTTGCCCAGAGCAGGTGGAACTTATTCCACAATCGACTTAACACAATATATGTTGCTAAGGTCCTTTGTGAAATTCGTTACATATTACATTTTCCTGCTGAGGTATCTTCTTTATTTATCCACAGTATAAATATAGTAACAATTGAAATTAGATAATTGGGGGATTTAAATTACATTTAATATTTTTTTATCTTGGTTTTTAAATATGTATTGCCATTTACAAAACAACACGTGTTTATTATCCATGCATTCTCCACAGTGCATTTTTTTTAAATGGCAACATTACGAATAATAAATCTGAACATATCTCGAGTCCGATCCAAAAGGTGGCAGTAATATGCATGACAGCATTTCTGCCAACAGCTGCCTGATAAAGTGCATATAAATCATCCTTGGCCAATGCCGCCAGGGTGGTCGGGGTTGGGTGGCAGGGTTGGGGTAGAAGTGTTTTATTAGACCACCCCTAATGGTAAAAAAATTATAAAACATCATCTAGAGTAGATTACATGAGATTAACCTTTATTAGTCTCATAGTGGAGATGAAGGAAGAGAATAGAAATAGAAGACTACTTTCACAGTGTGTCAACAAGCTGAAAAGTTTAAAAACTATACTCAACGTTACTCTCCTGTGATGTATTTTCTCTAATTATGTCATCTTTTTTGTAGATTTTATAAGTTTAATGTGAGAAGTGTTGAGGGTGACACAGGACCAAAGTAACACGTTAAAGGAATGCTGAGGCAGGATAAGGCATCGCCATTTGACAATGAACGGAAATGCCAAGTATTTTGGGGGGGATTAAATCTTACTTCTTTCATTTTTGTAACATTATAGTCACTGACTCAGGAATGCATACAACCCCAGCTGTCCCCAGGGATTCTGATTTCCTCAAGAAACAAGATTTAACATCTAATGTTACATATTATTAATCTCAATGAATTATTCTGTTTTGGGATTCTTCACAAATTCACGACTCACAACTGGAATGCAGAGCATTATGTTTACAAGAAGCTTTCAAAATATTTGGCATTTCTGTTCATTGTCAAATGGCGATGCCTTATCCTGCCTCTCAATTTCAGTGGAACAGAGGAACATTTGAAAAAGCATCATACTTTTCAGTGATGGTTAGTTTTCTCTTACGTACATTACAAATGATTTGATTACAACATGCCAAATGTGTGTACATGCGCCTCGATCAAATACACCAAAATCTGCAATCAGATCTATTTTGAAACATGCTAAACAAACCTCTTCTGTTGTCTCTCTGTCACTAAATTAAAATGTGTGTGTGCTGGAATGTTCAATGTTATACCAGTGGTTCTTAATCTGGGTTCAATCGAACCCCAGGGGTTCGACGAAGCCTATGCCATGGAGGGTATGATCCACGACTCAAACTGTGACTGTAAAGTGTCCTTGACAATTTTGAAAGGTGCACTGGCTGCAAAAGATCACATGACATTGTCCAACCAGTGTGGGAAAAATTGAGTTTGGATACTTCTACAATTGGCTGCCAAACAGTTCCTACCGCCTACTGCCTGATGACGGCTGGGACAGGCTCGAACAACAGACAGAGAGGGGCGGGGCGGACGAGCGAGGGAGACTTAAAGGCCAACTGACACAATTTTTTTGTTTCCTAACTGACATCAGAAAAACGTTTTATAGCATCTAAAATACCCAAAACACGCGGCCTGATATTTTTAGTCAAATGCAAAACACCAATAAAAATGACTTAAGGTGTCCAAAATCTGCTACAAATCAGCTCGAAACTGGGGATTTTCAGAAAGTCCCGCCCCCGTTCGTTATGTCACACCAAGTCGTCTTGCCTTGCTCAAGAAACAAAACAATGGGCTCACGGAGTTCAGATTCAGAGAAGATGCTTTCTTGTGTCAGCGAATATCAAATAGTAGTCTTGGTGCAACACACAACGATTTACCATCGCATTATTTATGTGTTTTTCTTCTAATTTCGCCATCAACACTAAGTTTTCAGACCAAACAAAGTACCGCATAATGCATTGTGTGTCGCTTTCTCGGTCAGGGGGCGTTCCAAATGTGACGCCACGTAGGGGATCATCATCTACTCAAAAACAAGACTTCCTGAATATTCAGCGCAAATCTTAAAACGTAAAATATAGCTAATGCGGTGGAATCTTTGTAAAATACGCTCAGTAAAAGTCATTTGAAGTGATTTTACAAATTATGGACACAACTTGTCCGGAGCCGTCGATTGTCCTTTAATTCAATGTAAAAATTGATGTTAGTTGTTTAAAACATGTTTCAAAGTTTTTCTGTTATGGACCCCTTGAGATAGCCAAGGACAAAAATCTAGCTCCGTCACATGCCCTTGCACTAAGCCCCTGTGGAATTTTTATTAAATTATTTGTGTTTTCATTTAATCTACTTCCAACTAAACAAATCTTAAAAAAAAAAAATCACCTTTAAGTGTACTTTATCACTAACAGCGAAAATTAATTTTAAGCGGATCAAAAATGGATGGATGGACGGAGGTTCCCTCCAATGTGTAGAATGCTTGTTCAATTTGGTTCACAATTCATTTCTTTATAACTACTGCAATACATGTCAGTAAACTCATTACACGGGTTGACAGCAAGAAATAAAAGAACTGTTAAAAAAGATTCTGCGATGGCAAGCAACGTTTATGATGGAGCTTTTTTACGAATTTGTCGCTCTGCGGGTTTTTTCAGTCTAGTCTAAATCTCAGTTGCTGCATAATTGCAGATTTATGCTGCCCTTCTTTTGCATCAGTGGTGTGTATAACTCAGTCAATTCGGGTTCACCCTCTCAATCTCGCTACTCCCACTCCAAGGATAATCTACTTCGTGTTCTCTCTCGAGCATAATTTGGCACTCCATTTTGCTATTCACATGACCAAATTGCGTTAAGAGGGATTTGCCACAGGAGTGATAAACTACTGACCGATAATGAAAATCAGTCACTGACACAATCCTTCGAATAATGAGGGCCGTGTGTTATGAGAGGCATGGAGACTGACAGGAAGTCTGCAGAAAAAGGAGAAATCTTACCTCGCCATGTAACCCAATAGAACCTGGTTGAAGAATGGAGCTTACTTGAATAATAACAAAACAAAACACAAACAGCATAAATGAATATGTTATCCACGAGGGGTAATTCAAAAAGTGAAGCACAACAGAAGTTGAATGCAAGAATGTCTTTGCATTAGTTAAGGAGAACAAATACCCGCGTGTCAAGGTCCAAAGAGGGGAATCATTAGAGATGAGGACAAAGAGTGTAGGTTGGGCGTGGTGTGCATTTTTAAAGGTCCGTAAAATTTACTGTTGTTTGAAAGGTCACTGTCTGGTGCTGGCAAGCAGTTGGGAGTTGTAAACGACCCTCCTTATCAAATGTTAATGCTGGCACTGCGCACGTCACACACAGCATCGGCGGGAATATGTCTTTGGGGTCCCACAGGTTCCACGGAAACAAGGTATTTCATTTACATGCAGAAAGGCAAGTGGCGAATTGCTTTTCGTGGAACATCAAGCAGCAGGATGGCTTTTGGAGGTGGATGCTTAACCAAAGGGCTCACAAGAGGGAATTAGGAAATGAAAGCCCCCGAGGGTCAGAGAAGACTGGTGTTGTCATCATAATTTTTTGTGGCACATTGTGAACAGAAAATATGAAGACTAAGATGGAGATTTTCTGATTATTCATTCCCGGTTGTTGTAAAACAACAAAATAGATAAACTAAACCATGTCCATGATACGCAAACTCCACATAGGAAGGCCGCAGAATGTATTTGAACCCGATACCTCTGCTCCAAGACGTTGACGTGCGAGCCACTCGTCGACTATTTATTCTGAATGAAACTCAACTCAATCATTGTAAGAGCTCCATGCTTCAAATTAACCGCATCAGTGAGGCCGGTGGGAGTGATAACAATCATTTTATTTTGACGTTTTCATATTTCCTTTGTACATTTTCGACTTTTGACCTCAACATGTTTCTGATCAGTCTTTTGGCACCAACGTCAGATTTACAATTCAAGATTTGTTGTCCACGTACAAATAAAATAGAGGAGAGTACTTTTGATCTAACCACCAGTTGATATGCTAATTGTCATGATCTGGTTGGCGACCCACGGGAGGCGCTGTCGGCCCCGCCTGCACCTGCACAGGTGCTGGTCGTCCCGATCAGATTGGCGAACAGCGGGTAGCGACGTCAGCCCTGTCGGCAGCCTCGCAGGTGCTGGTCGTTATGATCAATAACACTTAAAGGACACCTGGCACGATCATCCAGTGCCGATTCATTGTTTGTTTGCTGCTTGGTTGCAGCATGCATTGTGTACGTGTTTGTTTAACCTTGGCGGACTTTTACACTTGGTTTTCTTTTGCTACTTTGTATTTTTTCCATTCAGATCATTTTGATGTTTTACATTTTGTTACTGCTGACCTTTATTTTAATACAATTTGTCGAACAACCTCCTGCTCCCTCCTGCCTGCTTTTTGGGATCCGAACCCGCCATCACCACCTCGCAAACCGGGAGAGAATGAATCGGTCAACTATCGGATCCCGCAGGTACATCGGACCCGTCTCATTTCCACCCTGTGCCTGGCAATGCTACGTCCACGTTAGCGAAAGCCTCGTCGCGTTTGAATCGCGTCACTCGACGAGCCGCAACGTCCACGTAAACGTCCGGCCGAGACCTCCTTCCAGGTGGCCGTCCAGGGTGACCCTGGGTGACTGGCATTGCACGCCCACGTCCAGCCACGCTGTCGTCGTGCATGACGAATTGAGTCTCATCCACGACGAGCCGTGCAACGTCCGAGTCAATGTCAGTCCGAGACCCCACTCACCGCTGGATCCCGGAGCGGCTCTGGACTGGTCTCGTTCCCCCGGAGCCGGGCAGTTCACGCCCACGTCGGCGTCCGGCCGAGACCTGGTCCCATACGGCCGTACGGGGTGCCATTCTGCGCCTGGCAGTTCGACGTCCACGCAGAGCCATGCGCCGTCGCGTGAACGTGCGAGAGGGATCGCACTCACGCCCACGACGATCCGTGCCGCGTCTTCGTCCACCCCAGGCCGAGTCCCGTTCCCATCAGGCCGCCGCCCGTCGTATGCTGGAGAGGCAGCGGTTGCCCTCTCCACCGACCGTTCCCTGGCGAGTGGACCTTTTGGGAGACTGTTGGGACTTCTGGAAGCAGCCCCTTGAAGGGGGGGTACTGTCATGATCTGGTTGGCGACCAACGGGGGGCGCTGTCGGCCCCGCCTGCACCTGCACAGGTGCTGGTCGTCCCGATCAGATTGGCGAACAGCGGGTAGCGACGTCAGCCCTGTCGGCAGCCTCGCAGGTGCTGGTCGTTATGATCAATAACACTTAAAGGACACCTGGCACGATCATCCAGTGCCGATTCATTGTTTGTTTGCTGCTTGGTTGCAGCATGCATTGTGTACGTGTTTGTTTAACCTTGGCGGACTTTTACACTTGGTTTTCTTTTGCTACTTTGTATTTTTTCCATTCAGATAATTTTGATGTTTTACATTTTGTTACTGCTGACCTTTATTTTAATACAATTTGTCGAACAACCTCCTGCTCCCTCCTGCCTGCTTTTTGGGATCCGAACCCGCCATCACCACCTCGCAAACCGTGAGACTAATAAATTAAACAATGAAAAGTTCTGCAGTAAATAAGCTTACCAATAAATATAACAATTGCAGTTTTTTGCCCAATACTTTAAAAATGAGTAAATTCACACATTGCACTACAAACTGGTGAAGACAGCAAAATAATATTACCCGCGACTTTGGGATGTCCGTCGTTCAGAGCAGGTGTTGTTTCTGCTGCAGCGGGAAAATTATCTTTGCAAGAAAATCTTCTCACCTCTTCATTAATTGATAATGAGATAACATTTGCAGACAAATATAGCAAAGAGGACCAGTGAATTCCTATCACAACATCTCCAAATGTTTGATTATGTCGCATGCAAGAAAGAAAAAGAATCCTCATTATGATTGACAGGTAAGCGTTTGTGTAACTGCAGCCAAGCTTTTGCAGAAACCAAAGGTGCAAGATAATCTGATAGATAAAGATAATTGCAATAAATTCGACCATTGTGAATTGTGATGTACCACACTGAATTTGAATTACACTCTCTATTACGCAGATCAGACTAATGTGGCTCAGACTACCTCTTATAGAGAACATATGAAAGATGTCTTATTACTGTGTCGGTGGCGCATCCTCGGGCTGTTAACATGATGTGACGACTGAGAATGGGATTTAATCATCAAGTGCGTGGAGATGAATGTTAATTGTCCTCAAAATATGTCATCTTTGGCACGGAGGCTTTGTCACACATAATTTCGCCAAAAGAGCAACTGTTGTTAGGGTCCTTTTGTCCCAGATGGAAAGTAATCAAGTGATTTGTGATTACTATGACGGGATGTTGTTTACACCTCCAAAAATCCCGGAAGAAGGAAATGCATCCTGCAAATCTCTCCTAATTATTCATGACGCTAACGTTGTCCTCGCGGAAATAGGACACGCATATGAAGCTCCACTTTGTCCTTGAGAGCTATTAATAAGAGTAAGTTCACATTAATGGGGAAGAGACAAAACAAATATATGGCTAACGCACTGATGGCCTGCGGCTTTTGTATTTATGAGTGCCCTGGAGACAACGAGCATACTAATCACCTTGGTGCGGCCCTTGCTTGTGTCTGGAAAGATATGTGTCAGTGGTAATTAGACATGTACAGTGGGGAGAGCCCCGAACGCAGTTGAGATGTAAAAGGAGTTGAGGGGTGTTCACGTTGATGTAAAACCGCTGTCGAGAGAGTTTGTGCACTGCAGTCGCCAAGCGCATGTCTGTCCTCTTTTTGGTCTCAACCTTTCTCCTCCCTTTTTTTCTCTCCTTGAAGACTGCACCAGCCCCATCACTCTCTTGACGTACTCGAGGAAGAGCGATACCTCGTGTACGACTGCCTCCTGATGGATAGAAAAAGTAAGTAATCTTAAAACGGAATGTAGACTTTTGTTCAAACTGCTGGTTTGCCTGAACCAGAGGCATGCTTTGACATAATCTTAGCAAAAAGAAAAGCCACATATTTTCTTTTTTTTTTTTAACTCCGGTCCTATGCAAAACATTTCAAATGCAAGCTAATATTGTCCTGTATTTAATAATTGTAATAGGCACCATGAAGTTGCTAATAATAACACAGTGTGATACTGACATTACTCCAATCAGAATGTTGAAAAAAAAGAAATCCCTCACAGTAATAAAAAGGCAAAATTTAACATTGATGCCAATCTAATAAGGAAATGTTCAAGGAAAATCTTTTCACAGTGCTCTTTAACGGATTCCACTGTGTCTTCCTAAAGTGTGCAGTTGTTATTTTTATTTATTTATTTATTTTTTGAATTTGTAGACGACACTCTACTATGAATCTCTTTTTTCTTGTCAAAACGACAAGATGAAAGAAAATCAGTGCTGCTTTATACACATGTACAATTCGGTACCACATACAAAGTGTGGAGTGCAGCCTGTGGAAAATCGGCAGCAAAAATGGCATTTTGATGTCTTTTGCTTTTTTTTCTTGCTTCACTGAAAGCCATTTCGGCCTCGGAAATGCGTGGACAGAAGAAAGGCAACAGTTACATTGGTTATAGTTTAGCAGGAGATACAAAGATGGGGGGAAATGTGTCACATGTATAAGACAAAGACAGAGAAATGCATTAGGGCAAAAGAACATAGATTTTCTGTCGGGGCATCATTGTTTGGAGAGAGGCTGGCTTCTTTGTTGTGGAGGATGCACGTGTGTGTGTGTGTGTGTGTGTGTGTGTGTGTGTGTGTGTGTGTGTGTGTGTGTGTGTGTGTGTGTGTGTGTGTGTGTGTGTGTGTGTGTGCGTGTGTGTCTGTGTGTGTGTGTGTGTGTGTGCTTAGCACGACACCTGATCAAACAAGGGAACAAGGGAGTTTAAAAAAAAAGTACATTTGCTGGCACAATGTTTTTCTCACCATCCATCTTTCTTTCTGTTATTCGCACACCTCCTTCCCCTGTACCCCCTCAATTGTTACTGTCTGAGAAAAAGAAGATCAGCAGGAGCAGGCACAGCATGAGGCCGGCGTTAACTTAGCAGTGTTATTGAAGCGTTCTTTGAAAACTGTGTTGTCCAAAGGTCATATTTTCTTGCTTGCCACCGCAGCTTTGAGTGTTCAATCCTCACTGACTGATCTGTTCTCTGTGGAGCAGATCCTCTGTGGTGGACAGCTTCTCACATTGTAGTGCGCTCGCGTCGCAATGCTCTCAATCTGTGCTCTCGTCACTGACAAAAGCAATGAAAAGAACAATTTTTTTTGTAATATGAATCACAAATAGTGAGCTGATGGAGAGAGAATCCCTTCGGTGTAAATCGCTCTTTTTATTTTGGGAGCATTGAAAATCCAGAATGCTGAATCCCTTCCTTCCATCCCATCTCTCCCTTGTTAAGCCAAGTCCAAATCTGGAGCCCCCATTAGTCATTTCTCAACAATGCTACAGGCTGCCAGGCCTGATGGATCAATGCTCCCTGTTTTATAGGCACTGCCTCAAATGGAGGTCTGGGCTTTTATTCAGCTCTAAGTTGAAACCAAAGCTGTTCAAATACCAAGGACTTGTCTTTTAAACCCAGAATAAAGGGTGTGTGTGTATGTGTGTGTGTGTGTGTGTGTGTGTGTGTGTGTGTGTGTGTGTGTGTGTGTGTGTGTGTGTGTGTGTGTGTGTGTGTGTGTGTGTGTGTGTGTGTGTGTGTGTGTGTGTGTGTGTGTGTGTGTGTGTGTGTGTGTGTGCGTTTGTGTGTGTGTTGGTGTGTGTGTGCGTTTATGTGTGCGTTGGTGTGTGTGAGAGAGAGAGAGAGATGGAGACAAACAAAACAGTGTCAACATGTCTGTTCTTTTTCTTGTGTTTGACCATTCATCATTCCAGACGTAATCTCTCATCACGTTTGCCAGTTTTTTTGTGTGTCGTGTCCTCTTCACTCCCATTTTTTTAAATGAGTTCAGTCAAACCTCATCACTAAAAAACGATTTTTTTCCTATTGAGCATGACAGATTATAAAATGCTTTCAAGTAGACAACAGGGGTCTTTATCTTCTATTGATCCATGTCTGCTTAAAACCCACACATTTAGCCCTGGAAGCTTGTGTCTATACTCATCACGACTGGGTGACATAGAGATTTTTCCACTGTCAAGGGGACTAACAGTCAATTCCCAATAAGGGAAATATTTTTCAATGAATGTATCCGATATGCTGGACATTCCTATACAGTGCTGGCTCCATGTGGTAACGACTATACAAATCCCTCGTTCAAATCTCTTCTAGGCTTGTTCAAATCTAGGCTTTAACAACACCTGAAGCTGTAACAAAGGGTTAACATGGAAAAAAGGGAAATGCTGCCCCCTCGTGGAGGGAAAAAACATTGAGGTCTTACCAGCGCTTTATCAGCACCCCGTAAAAAAACAAACAAACCCCGAATCAATCCGGGAATGGTGCTCCATGTCGTATTCTCCATTCCCGAATAAATATGGGAATGGCAGTAAATGAGTTAAAAAGCACATAAGATTTTTTTTGCTCACATCTGTGTGTTTAAATGTCTTCATGGCTAAACAAAAGGCCTGGACTGTGAACTATTTCGTCCCCAGTTGTGGAAATACTGCATTAATCTTTTTTTTTTACTATTTCAGTTCTTCTGGATGTAACTAAAATGTTGCATATCGCTCTCTGACTTTATGTGTGTGCAATGTGTCTCGGAAAAGAGGCCTTTGGGTGGGCTTTTGTCAGCCCAAGCTTAATGGTCCCCATAGCGGAGGGGGTGTTTGGAACTATTAAAATAAGTTACTAAAATGATCGAAAAAACCCCACAGTTCCTCACTAATGATAAAGAGGTCATTATATTAACAACTAAATTCGGCCAGGAATTTTCAAATGACCACAGCGGCCACTGACAAATTTCACAGTGGCAGCAGTCTTGTCCTAGGAAAAGGAGTCAGGGCTTTTTGATTAACACAATGTATGTACATGGTGCCCATTGCGAAAAGGCACAGGTTCAGACAGTGAATAGGGTGACAGATCATTGCAAACAGCTTCTGAAAATGTCCATTCTTTTTTTTTTCATTCTTAGACTCTGTGGCGCCTTCTTCTTGACGCTCATGGTGTGTTTATGTGGCACAAAAATATGTGCATGTGCAGCCTGCAAACCTAATTCTCGGTTACAGTTTTTCAATTGCAACAACTTGGTATAAAGTGCAAAACAAATTGTATAATAATAATAATAATAATAATAATAATAATAATAATAATAATAATAATAATACATTTAATTTACAAGAGCCTTTCTGAAGACCCAAGGACACTTTACAGTAAAACAACAATACACAGAACAATAAAAACATGAGTATGGTGAAGGGATGCCAAGGTGTCTTTTGTGTGAGTGTGTGGGTGCGTGCTTGCGTGTGTTTGTGTGTGTGTGTGTGTGTGTGTGTGTGTGTGTGTGTGTGTGTGTGTGTGTGTGTGTGTGTGTGTGTGTGTGTGTGTGTGTGTGTGTGTGTGTGTGTGCGTGTGTGTGTGTGTGTGCATGTGTTATGGTGCGTTGTGGGCCTTCAAAACTGATGTGTGAAGTGGTGTTGAAATCTCACAGAGCAAGCATCAATTGATGCCGATCTTGGTGTGTTGGAGTAGAAAAGAAAAATTACGCTGCACCAATAAAAAGATTTTTGCAGCTCATAACAGTTATTCGTTTCAATAGGAATTTCATATTATAAACGACAGCCAAACTGGACATAAGCATGTGTCTCTTGAATGCCTTTGATGTGAGGCAGTATATTGCAGTTCAACAGAATGTTTTCACCTTGATGCTTCACTACAGAAATGCCACACAATAGAGTTAAACCTAGAATCATCTCATCCTCCTTTAGTGTGTGACTCAAATGTAGTATTCTTTTCCCTTCTTCGATTCCAACAATGCATTCAGGCACTTTCAAGGTGTTTTGTGTAATTCAAATTAAAAGTGCCCTTTGCTGTGCCGCATAATCGCCTTTGTCAGATGTTTTGTTTTCATTACAGCAGTCAGATTAATTCCTTTTCGTTTTGCTCACATTTGTTTGCTGAGTTTGCTGAGTTTGCTGAGGAGGATGCTTTGTTGACCGAACGGCTTCAAAAAGCTTCTCTCGACTGCCATCATGTGGCCATACGAATAACTATTGTTAAACTCGATTGTGGATGCATCTTTCTGTTCGTTTACAAGATTGCTTTTGCTGTTCATCCGGGTCATGGGAGAGCTGGGGTCAACCTTTGGCTGATCGCATGTTATTTGAAGAAGCAACCATTCACACTTGTTCTCACACATACACATCAGTTAGTCTTCAATTCATCTAGCAAAGTTTTTGGAACGTGTGAGGAGTGAGGTTTCTTGCGTTTGTCCTCATGCAGGCACACAAATTAGAGGGTGAAATACGAAATGAATTCACTTTCTTCCAGCCCCCACCTCCTTCTTTGTTGCATATCCCTTTGTGACAATGAACCTGACTGAAGGATGTTCAGTGTCATGGCGGTGAAAATAGTCTAACGTATTTTTTGCAAAGAGATTCTCTGTGCGTTGTGGAAAATAGTGGTGTATATGCTGTTTTAATACAGTAGTTGAGAGGAACGTGCGTTCCACACCGCAAGGAGCACCTCATACACATCATTTTATTTTCACACCGTATTGCGAAAATAACTCTTGAAATTAGTTACCAAATTAGGAGGGGAATGGCACGGCAGATTAGAGCAAAGCACCATGCTAACAAAAGGCTCTTGGAGAAAAGGGAGCAAAGTTGATGGAGGGGTGGAAGCATCAGAAAGATGGTGACAGGAAAAATCAGATGACAGAAAAGTTGTTTTCCCTTAATTACTCCCTGAGATAAACCTCCGAGGCTTGCTGTGTGTTTTGGCCCGGCTGCACAAAGAGATGAAGGGGGCCAAAAGGACAGTTGCATCTTGCTTTCCTGTGTATTTGTGCATGAGTTCCTTTGCTGGCTCTTTCTCCACCCGTAGTTTTTGTCTTCCGACATGAAAAGGCTCTGTCTTGCAGTCAACCTTGCTGCAAGATAATTAATTCAGTTGAGACACCACATGTTATTTGATTTGTGGCTACCATAAAAAGTTTACGCATACTTGTATGCTGCTATTTTCAAAGTGCAAGGAAACTGTAATTCACAACAAGGCACAGGGAGAACATGCAAACTCCCATTACAAGGTCATAGCCAGAATTGAACCCAGCACCTCTGCACTGTGAGGCAAACGTGCTAACTGGTCAATCACCATGCGGCCAAGTAAAAATATATTTTGTCATCTTAATATGAAAAAAGCTGACAAAACGTTACAAAAATGCATTAAGATTTGCAGTTCATGTTGGAAATAAGATGTCCACTCTTCAGTTAATGACTTCCGAAAGAGATAATCCGAGTCAAGGGTCAACCAACCTGAGTCCAGTTAATGTGATAAGATTGGAGGTCCTCGATATCGGTGCGCTGACCTACAGAGCACACATGCACACACACAGACACATACACACACACACACACACACACACATACACAAGCACGCACACGCACAGGCACGCACGTACACACACACACACACGCACACACACGCGCACACACACACGCGCACACACACACATACACATACACACACACACAAGCACGCACACACACAGGCACGCACGTACACACACATACACGCACACACACGCACACACACGCACACACACACACACACACACACACACACATACACACACACACACACACACAAGCACGCACACACACAGGCACGCACAAACACACACACACACACACACACGCACACACATGCACACACACACACACACACACACATACACATACACACACACAAGCACGCACACACACAGGCACGCACGCACACACACACACACACACACACACATAGGCGCACACACAGGCACGCACACACACACACACACACACACACACAAGCACGCACACACACAGGCACACACGCACACGCACACACACGCACATAGGCACACACACACACACAGGCACAAACACACACGCGCACACACACACACACACACACACACACACACATACACATACATATACATATACACACACACACACACACACACATACACATACACACACACACAAGCACGCACACACACAGGCACGCACGTACACACACATACCCGCACACACACGCACACACACGCACACACACACACACACACACACACACACACACATACACACACACACACACACAAGCACGCACACACACAGGCACGCACAAACACACACACACACACACGCACACACATGCACACACACACACATACACATACACACACACAAGCACGCACACACACAGGCACACACGCACACACACACACACACACACACATAGGCGCACACACAGGCACGCACACACACACACACACACACACAAGCACGCACACACACAGGCACACACGCACACGCACACACACGCACATAGGCACACACACACACACAGGCACAAACACACACGCGCACACACACACACACACACACACACACACATACACATACATATACACATACACACACATACATATACACATACACACACACACACTTTCTGTATTTAAAAGACAAGTCTGGTATTTGAACAGCATACACATGCAGACAAGCTTTGGTTTTTATTATTTGCCCACACAAATTTATTATTTGCTCACACAAAGGAGCTCCCAGAAGTTAGAATACTTCCAGAAAAGAAAGTGGCAAATTTGTGTTAAAATGTGCTCAGTGAGACAAAGAGCAATTGTAGGAATGTTTCTATGTTACCAAAAAGGCATTAATATTTAATCCCCACAATTGTTTTCTTTTAATAATAATATTTTACATAGTCAGTTGTTTTACTTATACATATAATGTATAAGTAATATGCCCGCAATGGCCTCTGTAAAGAAGTATTTGATTGACATAGGACCCACTGTCAGATCAATGCAGACACAGCTTGAATCAGCCTGTCAATCTCGCGCTCCATTCTTCCATAAATCAAGAACAATGCCACAAAATACTTGAATTGCTCCTCCCTTTTCTCACTAGAGACCATTGACTCCGATTTGGACGCGCCTATTTTAATCTCAACCACAACTTTGGCAGAAAGTAGAGACCTAAAAACTGGGGTCATAAAAGTATCAGAACCTGAAAGACTCAGCTGTTTTCAGAAAAGTCATCCTTCATCAGTGACGTGACATATTCAGTAAAAACATGGGAACTGATCAATGTTTGGGAAGTGTTAAAAAAATACATGTGTCTCCTGTTGTGAATCCAACAGCAAATCCCATTTTATTTATGCATAGAAACAATTATGGTATTGTTGATTGCCACAAGTTTACAGACTTATTCCGTAACTACATGCTGTTTTTGCCGACTGTAAGGACTTTTCTCGGTGCAAAGGGACAGTACACTGTGTTTTCCCAATGAGGCAGGTGATCGCAGTGTGTCTCGCTATCAGCAATATGAATTGATAAGGTGTTCTATCTCTCTCAAGCATAAATATGCACATAAAGACACACACACATTTATCATGAACAGAAAGGGAAAAAATATATACATCTATCGTCTTCAGAGCATGAACTCAAAGCTATAGTTCCAAATGCTGCCAGAAATCTCTCAGTTATTGTTTCAAAGTTTACTTTGTTTAAATTGATGATGGGTTGATGCAATACAGCTACATATATCAATATACCTTTCTTGATACTTGCACTATGTACAGTTTTTATGGAACGTTTTGCACATTTACAGTATACATCTCAGTCTGCTGACATTTTTATTTTACTATGCTTATAATATCTTGTTTTTCTATCCTTGGACTGCAAATTTCCCCATTGTGGGACGAATAAAGGTTTTCTGATTCTGATTCTGATTGTTTTCTGCGCCTTCGGAGGACATTCACAGCCCATTTACTGGATAAACAAATACATGTCATCACTTTGCTGCTATGAAATGTAAATTTCTCCACTGCGAGACTAATAAAGGTAAATCCAATCCAATCCAATCAAATCCAAAGAAGCACACAAATAAATACAGAAATAAATAGATACATGAATAATTGAATGGATGCATGAATAAATAAATAAATAAATAAATAAATAATCACATTTCTGATATCATGCATATTTATGTATTCTTCAGAGTCACAAGGTCATTTTAATGCATGAATAATAATAATAATAATAATAATAATAATAATAATAATAGCTTTTCTACACATGGAAAGCTGCAAAGACACTATCAACATTTTTGTAACATGGCAGGAGAATAGTAACATCATTTCATGGCTTAATGGTAAAGAAAAATAATTACAAAAATAAAACAAAATTGAACACTCCATGGGATACAAGAGGGGACGTCAGTGTCAAACTTGTCACCTGATTAGCTTGTTTTAACATATACCCACGTTTTGTTAAGGCTTGCTTGGTGCGTTAATTTGACCAAGTAGAATAAATTAAAGTCAGTGTCAAAGCAGCCCATCGTTCCTTTCTGTCTGTGTCCGCCCCTCAGAAGGAAAATGTATTTGACACACTGACATAAACTGTCAATCAAAAATAGAAAATGGCTATCTTTACAAAGGGAGCATTGTGAATACGATTCCTGTATAGTATTCAAATCTAATAGTATTGTATATATAACCTGCACAATCTAATAATTTTGTGCAGATGATAGATCGTCGGGGAGAGGATGATGAAATACGATTTCCCATATGATGATTGTATGATTGATGATGACCCCAAATATCCATCCATCCATCCATCCATCTTCTGCCGCTTATCCGGGGTCGGGTCGCGGGGGCAGAAGCTTCAGTAGGGAAGCCCAGACTTCCCTCTCCCCAGCCACTTCTTCCAGCTCGTCCTGGCGGATCCCGAGGCGTTCCCATGCCAGCTGGGAGACATAGTCTCTCCAGCGTGTTCTGGGTCGTCCCCGGGGTCTCCTGCCAGTGGGACATGCCCGGAACACCTCGCGAGGGAGACGTCCCGGGGGCATCCTAATCAGATGCCCGAGCCACCTCATCTGGCTCCTCTCGATGTGGAGGAGAAGCGGCTCGACTTTGAGCCCCTCCCGGATGACCGAGCTTCTCACCCTATCTCTAAGGGAGAGCCCGGACACCCGACGGAGAAAGCTCATTTCGGCCGCTTGCATCCGGGATCTCGTTCTTTCGGACACAACCCATAGCTCGTGACCATAGATGAGGGTTGGGACGTAGATCGACCGGTAGATTGAGAGCTTTGCTTTTTGGCTCAGCTCCTTCTTCACCACGACAGATCGGTACAAAGTCCGCATCACGGCAGACGCCGCACCGATCCGCCTGTCGACCTCTCGATCCTTTTCACCCTCACTCGTGAACAAGACACCCAGATACTTAAACTCCTCCACTTGAGGCAAAATCTCCTCCCCGACCCGGAGAGGGCACTCCACCCTTTTCCGACTGAGAACCATTGTCTCAGATTTGGAGGTGCTGATTCTCATCCCAGCGGCTTCACATTCAGCTGCGAAACGCTCCAGCGAGAGTTGGAGAGCTCCACTTGAAGGCCCCAACAGTACAACATCATCTGCAAAAAGCAGAGATGCTATACTGAGGCTACCAAAACGGAAACCTTCAACGCTTCGGCTGCGCCTAGAAATTCTGTCCATAAAGGTTATGAACAGAATCGGTGACAAAGGGCAGCCTTGGCGGAGCCCAACCCTCACTGGAAACGATTCCGACTTACTGCCGGCAATGCGAACCAGACTCTGACATCGGTCATATAGGGACCGAACGGCCCGTATCAGCCGCTCCTGTACCCCATACTCCCGAAGTACCCTCCACAGAACTCCACGAGGGACACGGTCAAACGCTTTCTCCAAGTCTACAAAACACATGTAGAGTGGTTGGGCGAATTCCCATGCGCCCTCGAGGACCCTGCTAAGGGTGTAGAGCTGGTCCACTGTTCCGCGGCTGGGACGAAAACCACACTGTTCCTCCTCAATCTGAGGCTCGACTTTCCGACGGACCCGCCCCTCTAGGACCCCTGAATAGACCTTTCCAGGGAGGCTGAGGAGTGTGATCCCTCTGTAGTTGGAACACACCCTCCGGTCCCCCTTCTTAAAAAGGGGGACCACCACCCCGGTCTGCCAATCCAGAGGCACTCTCCCCGATGACCACGCAATGTTGCAGAGGCGTGTCAGCCAGGACAGCCCCACAACATCCAGAGCCTTTAGGAACTCCGGTCGGATCTCATCCACCCCCGGGGCCTTGCCACCGAGGAGCTTTTTAACCACCTCGGTGACTTCAGTCACAAGGATCGGAGGGCCCACCTCGGAGTCCCCAGACACTGCTTCCTCCAAGGAAGGCGTGTTGGTGGAGTTGAGGAGGTCTTCGAAGTACTCTGCCCACCGGTTCACAACGTCCCGAGTCGAAGTCAGCAGCGCCCCACCCTCACTGTACACAGTGTTAGTGGTGCATTGCTTTCCCCTCCTGAGACGCCGGATGGTGGACCAGAATTTCCTCGAAGCGGTCCGGAAGTCGGCTTCCATGGCCTCACCGAACTCTTCCCATGCCCGTGTTTTTGCCTCGGCGACCACAGAGGCTGCATTCCGCTTGGCTAGTCGATACGTGTCAGCTGTCTCAGGAGTCCCACAGGCTATATAAGCCCGGTAGGACTCCTTCTTCAGCTTTACGGCATCCCTTACTACTGGTGTCCACCAGCGAGTACGGGGATTGCCTCCACGACAGGCACCAACCACCTTACGGCCGCAACTCTGATTTGCCGCCTCAGCAAGGGAGGTACGGAACATGGTCCATTCGGACTCAATGTCCCCCACCTCCCCCGGGACATGTGTATAGTTCTGCCGGAGGTGGGAGTTGAAACTCCTTCTGACAGGGGATTCTGCCAGACGTTCCCAGCAAACCCTCACAACACGTTTGGGTCTTCCAGGTCGGACTGGCATCTTCCCCCACCAACGGAGCCTACTCACCACCAGGTGGTGATCAGTTGACAGCTCCGCCCCTCTCTTCACTCGAGTGTCCAAAACATGAGGCCGCAAATCCGATGATACAACTATAAAGTCAATCATCGAACTGCGACCAAGGGTGTCCTGGTGCCACGTGCACATATGGATACCCTTATGTTTGAATAAAGTGTTTGTTATAGACAATCCGTGTTGAGCACAGAAGTCTAATAACAAGACACCACTCCTGTTCTGATCGGGGGGGCCATTCCTCCCAATCACGCCCTTCCAGGTCCCACTGTCATTGCCCACATGAGCATTGAAATCGCCCAGCAGAACAAGGGAGTCCCCAGGCGGAGCGCTCTCCAGCACACCCCCTAAGGTCTCCAAAAAGGATGGGTACACTGAACTGCTGTTTGGTGCATATGCACAGACAACAGTCAGAACCCGTCCCCCCACCTGAAGGCGGAGGGAAGCAACCCTTTCGTCTACTGGGGTGAATCCCAATGTACAGGCGGCGAGTCGGGGGGCAATAAGTATGCCGACACCTGCTCTACGCCTCTCACCGTGGGCAACTCCAGAGTGGAAGAGAGTCCAACCCCTCTCGAGAGGGCTGGTACCGGAACCCAGGCTGTGTGTGGAGGCAAGCCCAACTATGTCTAGTCGGAACTTTTCAACCTCGTGCACCAGCTCAGGCTCCTTCCCTGTAAGAGAGGTGACATTCCACGTCCCCAGAGCTAGCTTCTGCAGTCGAGGGTCGGACCGCCAGGGTCCCCGCCTTTGGCTGCTGCCCAGCTCACATTGCACCCGACCCCTCTGGCCCCTCCCATGGGTGGTGAGCCCTTGAGAAGGGGGACCCACGTTTCCTCTTCGGGCTGAGCCCGACCGGGCCCCATGGGTGTAGGCCCGGCCACCAGGCGCTCGCCAACGAGCCCCATCTCCAGGCCTGGCTCCAGAGAGAGGCCCCGGTGACCCGCGTCCGGGCAAGGGAAAACTAGGTCCATTTGACTTTCTCATCATACGGGACTCAGAAGACCCCAAATATGTGAAGCCAAAATGCAACAACCATAAACCAACCAAAAAAAAACAACCAGCAGCTACTGAATTTGTATTTTTTCTACTTCTTTCTTTCCTCTTCCTTTCATAGCTTTGCTGCTGTGTTACTTCCGGGTAGAGTGAACGCTGGCGCAAATGGCTGCCGCTGCTCACCGCACAAAAAAAAGTTCTTATCCCGTCACTGTAAAGGGTCCTAGAGAGTTTTGAAAGCCGCTTAGAAATTAAATGTATTATTATTATATTATTATTATTATTATTATTATTATTATTATCACATTTCCCCATTGCGGGACGAATAAAGGTATTCTGATTCTGATTCTGATAATCCCTGCAACATTACCCATCATCGACAGTAGGAGGAACCAAATGTTCTCTTTTGAAAACTTGCTGACCTAGTTTTAACCCAGAGCGTCGAGGACATCATGTTCCCGTCTCACTCGTCTACAATTCATGATCTCGCATGAGGTCAATTGCTGTTATGTAGTTTATCAGCCAACAGCTCAGTCATCTGCAACCAAAAGAAAGAGAACATGGCACAGACATTTGTTCATTGGACAAGCACAGTCCTCCGTGTAAACAGTGATCTTATTGTATGTTTCTGTGACAGACGGGGACATTTGTTGTGATGTTACAGGGACATTTGTTGACTATAATACAATTTACGGGTGGCAAGTGTAGACATGAGTCTTGTGGTTGGATTAGAAAGAGATGTTCATGCCACTCTCAAAGGCAGCAGCCTTTTTTACTGTTCTTGTCGATGTATTATGGCTTTATTTTGGTTTACG
Source organism: Hippocampus bargibanti (assembly GCF_051943395.1). Taxonomy (NCBI): domain Eukaryota; kingdom Metazoa; phylum Chordata; class Actinopteri; order Syngnathiformes; family Syngnathidae; genus Hippocampus; species Hippocampus bargibanti. Next base: position 10,646,568 of record NC_142735.1, read on the forward strand.
TGAGTCAACTGCTTGTGGCCATTATTTAACAGTCAGTGAGGAAAATCAACAAACAAACAAACAAATCCAAGGCAAATCCAATCCAATCCAATCCAATCCAAACAGAGATGCTCTGATTGAATTTGTAGTGTCACCTGTTTTAAGTGGTGAACAAAAGCAAATTGCTGTGCTGTTTTCTGGCACCCCGAGTCCTGTTTGCGCACGTGCTGAGGAAATAAATGGAGGCCACACCTTTGAAAAAAAAAAAGCAGATACAATGGTGGCAATCAAAGCTGTATAAAAGTAAAACAAATAAAAAAAGAGTGTTCGGAAAGTTTGGCCCTGTTTCTTCTGCAATGTCAAAACATTTGGGGTGTGGTGAGGGTGTTTAGATATGATCAAACTTGTAGGATGCGGGTGCATACGTGAAGGGGAGCAAGTGCACAGAATAACTCTAGTTGACATTATTGTTGTGCCTCTCAAAGTTGGATGCCAAAGCACATGAATGTACCAACATTCACCATGAACATGAACAAATATTGGAACACCACAAAAAAGTAGGTCTTGCATTGACCTCATAACCCACATCATTTTATGTAATAAAATGTGTCCCTATTTGTCCTTCACCTCTGTTCAAAATAAACCAGAAAGAGAGCAATAACCAAATGCAGTTGGCTAATATTGGTATTCCACACAAAAGGTATTGGAAAGTGTAAAATTGTGTGTTTTTAAATAACAATCCATGCTGCAATCATTTGCACTAGTGTGAAAATGTTGCTGTCGCTTATTTGCATCCCTAATTTGCTAAAAAGAAGATATGTAGAAATGATAGTACTTTCCTGAAGAGGAAATGGTGCCGTTTACTTTGTATTTCGCTCCCTTACTGTAACATATGTGAACTGAACCACGCACTTGAAAAAAGCACATACCAATAAGTCACTTATGGTATGAAATTAGAAACTTCTACATGTCATAAATGTAGGTGATTCATCCATAATAACTCACCTCCTGGGGGTAACCATAATATAATTTTCTTGGTGTATGTCTGTGGTTGTCTACAGACATACACCATTGACACTCTGCTTCATTAAAATGGGTTGTTGAATCAACATGTGAGAGCTGCATCCAGCGGATTGTGCATGGCTTGTCCAATGCTGTCTTATTCACATGACAGTGTTGGTATCCACCTGTTAAGCCCCTATTCCCTTGAGTGGAGCAACTGTTCATCAGATATTCCTGAGACAATACTATCCGTGTGTCGCCGTTTCATATGAGCACACGCAACTGCAGGAATAACTCTCTCCGCTCATTCATACAAATGGGTCAGTCTGAAGGTTTCAGAACTCGAAAATTTGAACTTCACCCGATTATTGACTGCATGTAAACACAACCATTGAGACAACATCTTCAGCAAAGATGACACAGACAGACACACATAAACACAACAACTGGTTAATTATCATAGCTAACTCAAGGGCCCAGATACAATTCCCCCACAATAGCCATGGCACGCAAGCAACAGGCCATCGTTTAGAAGACACAACGTAAAGGAAAAGGCGAGTTCATGCATAGACTCAACTCAGCCGGTTTGATGGGTGCAAAAAAAGTGAATGTGATTCTGTTGCAATGGGATCAAGAGCTTTGGAGCAACTGTCACAAAACTATGGGCTACTAAATGTGCACTAAGTGTAGCCCTTGCAATGTGCTCTGAGTAAAAATATATCCGCAACAACATCGTTAACTTTTTCTTCCTGCTAAAACACTTGATGCACATCATGAGGAGTCATTTAGGAGGAATCCTTTACACGCCTCATTATTGCCTGAATAAACTACAATTCTGAGGCCAAGATTAACATCGTAAAAATGTTCCTCAAATTTGCACTGAGGGGGCTTAAATCTCTGTGCATCCTTTCAAGAGATGCATCGCGTTCGTCACCTTCCAATGACAAACATTGGATTAGAGTGAGATTAGAATGTTTACCTCTAGGGGGCACACTGGTTCATTTGTTTTCCACATGAATTGTGGAGGGAAAAGCACAAACAGTAGAAAAGACAGTGCACGTCTGTAGTCTGGCATGTGGACCAAACATGCACCGTACTTCCTCTTTTAAAGGGTCTGTTGTTTTTCACATTGCGGGATGCCATAATGTCACGGAAATTACAGTCCTGCATGGGTGATAGAAATAGATATGTGAATTAATTTCACACAATTTCTTATGTTTGGCAACAAAAAGTGAACTTCGGTATCAAGAGCCATATGAACTGTTGCCTCTTGAGGGCCCACTAATACGAACTGTGCTACATGTACTTTTGCTGCACTTGTGGGTTTGTGTTTGATATTTCTCCCCACATCGTAGCCCAGTTTGGCTGCCAGATAATGTACTTTTACACTACAATGAACATGATATAAGGTTTTTACATTTATCTGTCAGGTGACCTTAAGCGAAAACCTACAAGTTCTCTACCCTGCCAATGGTCATACCATAAACCGCTCAGTTGTGTTTATGCAAAGCTTTATGAATTACATTTTAAGTGTCACTGGCAAAAGCGTGTATCCTAATTTCATCTGGAAAGAAAACAGGAGCATTTTGTCGTCATGGGCTTGCTGTTGAAGGTATTGCCAAGCTTTTGCAGCTTGCCATTGCCTCAACTTCCCTGGTGCATCCTGCTTGCAGAGAGGTATGTCGTTCGAGTCAGTTTATGGCTTGTAAATAAGTGTATTGGTCATATAGAATCATGCCAAGAAAAATGTTGAAAAATGAGCCTGAGGTATGATGTGGTAACAACCATTGAATGGTCAGTCAGTCTCCTTGACTTCTCCAAAGGTACGAAATGAGCGCTTTTGAACTTCCACACGTGCAATGCCAACTTTCATTGGATGATTTTTTTTTTTTCCTTTTGAATGTTTTGTGCGTTGTAATTTCATTTTTGTGTTTTGTCCATTAGGTTTTAATGTGTTTGGCTTTCCTCATTTCCTTGGCAAATAATTCAACTGCCGTTTTATGGTTGTAAGAAGGAATTAAGCACCATAAAAAAGTACAAAAAAAAAAACACCAATGTGTTCAAAACAACTGGAAACTCTAATGGGTACATTCATTCATTTGTTTTTTTCCGACTCGCTCATCCTTGATGCTGGTGCCAATTTAGGCAGTAGGTGGTAAACACCCTGACCCCTGACCTGTCAGCCAATCGCAGGACACACAGAAACGAACAACCATTCACACCCTGATACAATTTCGGTGTGTTCAATCAGGCTGCCATGCACGTTTTGGAAATGCGGGAGGACACTGAAAGAGCCGGAAAAAACATGCAGGCGTGGGGAGATCATGCAAACTCCTGACATGGAGGCCGCAGCTGGAATTGACCTCTGTACTGTGAAGTTGACATGCTAACCACCCGACTACAGGTCGCCCCTAATAGATTCAGTGTCAGATCAATAGTTTTCATAAGAAAGTCATGTATGGTGAAGTACAGTACATTGATAAAGATCCTTTACACACGAAAGACTTGACACCGACTTTTAAATAATCAATGGTGATTAACATGAACAACATAACCTTTAACAGCCAATTTATTGGATGTACAAGGAGACTTGTTCACAATCAGGAAATGATGGAGTCATATGTCGGAAAAAAAAAAAAACATTTGACTTAACATTGTATTGTCGAAACACTTTCCAAATAAGTGTAAGCTTGTACAGCTGCAACCCCTGTGTTTATTTATTTATTTATGTATTTATTTGCTATAGTTTATTTTTGTTTATGTTTATGTTTTTGTTTTTTGTTTTTGTTTTTGTTTTTGTTTTGGCTTTTATTTTTATTTTTATTTTTATTTTTATTTTTATTTTTATTTTTATTTTTATTTTTATTGTTATGGTTATGGTTATGGTTATGGTAATTTTAATTTTAATTTTAATTTTAATTTTAATTTTAATTTTAAGTTTAAGTTTAAGTTTAAGTTTACTTTTACTTTTACTTTTACTTTTACTTTTATTTTTATTTTTATTTTTATTTATGTAACGGACATGTGGACCAACACTTTTTTTTCTATCCCACAGGTTGAGCAAATCCTCCTAGAATCTTCAGTGCTCTATATGTGTCAGTCTTGCTTATTTTGACTCTGGCTACCTTGCCTTTTTTTATACGACCGAAACACAATTACATAAAAATTCTTAATTTTGTATTTCAGGGTTGCTTTTAGAATATAAAGTATAGTATTAGCTTTTTTTTTTTAAGTGGTTGCGGTTATGTTCATCAAGATGTGTTGCCACCCAAAAGTGAAGAGGACATTTGGGTTGGGCTACCATTTCAACACACAAAAAAGAGGGAAGTTTGTGGTGTTTCACAAGGTACTTTTGTATCTCAGTGTGGGCATGTGGCGTCAGTGGGGTGTGATGAGAATACGTCTCAAGAAGTAACATCAGGGCCACTTCCCCTTTGCTGAGATATAAAAGGAAATAAGTGTTATTTTTGTGTTCACAGTGCTTAAGTGCTGTAACTTGGCAACAGCTTCTGCAAGTGTTGGATTGTTTTTAATGTGTGTTTTGTTTTGTTGCCAGATAATTATGCAGCATGTTGGAAGGGAATGTGTTTCTATTTCTACGCACTCATTAGCCAAAATATTCAGCAAACAATTGTTTTTTTGTTTTTGAAATGCAATTTCCATGGCTATATAAACAACAATAACAATACACATTGTTCAATTACAAATCCGTGATCAAATCCGAACATAATTATATTAAGGAAAAATATTATCATTTGAGAAGCACCTATTATTCGATCTCCTTCGATTGTGAAGACGTGCCTAATGTGCTTAACTGAGTGCAGTCACTTTTGATCTAATGTCTTCTATTAAGTAAAACATAAATTTAAAGGACATTTAAAGGACAACCGACGTGACTTTTTTGTTTCTTAACTGACATCAGAAAAACGTTTTATAGCATCTAAAATACCCAAAACACGCAGTATGATATTTTATTCAAATGCAAAACACCAATAAAAATGACGTAAAATGTCCAAAATCTGCAAAAAAACAAATAGCTGCGAATTGGGCATATTCAGAAAGTCCCGCCTCCTGTTTGTGACAATGGCTTCAGATTCTGAGAATATGCTTTCTTGTTACAACCTCCAGTTATGAATATGATTTAAATAGTTCTGAAGAGGAAAGCATACATCTTTGCAATCGATTAAAGAATTTATTCCATGCCATTTTGAGGCGACATTGGGGAGAAACGGATCACCAGAAAAGAGGCACAAATGGTGACCTCCTGTGGCCACCTCCGTTTCCACAGGCTGATAAATTCCTTATATGGAGCTTGGACACCCTCTTCTGGCAGCTTTTGTGTGCAACACAAGGTTTTCAGACCAAACAATACAACAAAATACATTGACGTGATGGAAGGGCTGCTCCAATGTGTCTTTTTTTTAGTCAGGGGCGTTCCTTTAGTGACGTCACGTACGGACTCGTCACCAACTCAAAAACAAGACTTCCTGAATATTCAGCGCGAGTCTTGAAACGTAAAATATAGCTATATGCGGTTGAATCTTTTTAAATATGCTCAGTAGAAGTCATTTGAAGCTATTTTACAAATACAAATTGTAAAACAATACACATTTCGATTGTCCTTTAAGCCATCAATATGATTTGTGTGCTTTGCGAAATCATTGAGACTTGAGACTGAGTCACAACAGTTGCATACACATCCAACTAAATGTGCCATCCAGGTGCACTTGTGTTGTCTGCAACGCTCTCACTCTGCAACTGACCCTCTCAGAAAAGTGCTTGTTTTGCAATCCCCCACCCCAAAACTGCCCGAGCGGGAGGTTGTGGGAGGCAGTCGCATGTTCGAACCAGTCATAAAGAATTTTTAATGGGTGACCAGCTTGTAGCAGACACATACAGGCTTGTTAGCAGTCAGGATCCAAGGTTTTAATCCATGTGCTGGTAGCAGTTAAGAGGGCTTTCGAGGCGGGAGGCAGTGCTTGAATGTCATGGCTTGATGTGGCATTGAGGAATGTCCTGCTCTCGCCAAACATGTGTGCCTCCAAATCCATGATTATGAGCATGTGTCACATGCAGGTCACGTCAGTTTGGTGTTCTCACATCAAACATTAAAATTTAAACAGTTGAGTTAAAAATTCCATCCTAACAGAAGATTCTAAAGAATAAACAAATCTGACCTCTTCTGATGAAGATTCTCTCGGATGAGACTAAGGTTGCTATCATGCACAGTCTTGACTCAGCATCATATGTTTACAATAGGTTTGAGGTTTGTGCTGCGAACCTGCAACATTTTTTTCTTCCCATTGTTTTTGAGGTTATGTAATTTCCTTGGTATTTTTGTTTGTTTATATTCTCTTTCTGTGGTTCAGATTGTTTGCTTCCACTTTTCACACACTTTCACCATGAAAGTGCCAGCGTGAGTGGCTGCTTAGGTTACGCGCTCCCTGGTATTGTTTTTGTTTATTACAACTGCCTTATTGCAATACCAGCGTAGCTGGTATACTGCCGGAGAAAAAAATTATCATGTGTTCTACATACCTGGCCAATAAAGATTATTCAAATTATGAATCTTTCTCAAGTTTGTGTTTTTTTTTTCATATTATATTTTTTGTTTGCAGGTCCTCGGCATATGACCTACGTCTTGAAAATCATATCACAGAGAGACCGGCTCTCAAACATTTTGCATCTTTCTGCTTCGCACCCTTTCTGAAGTGGCTGTGTGGGTGTTTTTCACAGGCCTGTGGCTAGTTCCCTGCCAGTGACCGTACTTTGAACCAGCTGCAGCCGGTCTGAGAGGACAGCCAAAGATATATGGCCAACTGGAACATACACACAAAGACGACCTCATTCGCTCACACACGCTTTCTATCTCTCTGTATCACTGTGTCTCTCTATCAGTCATGTGCCTCTAATTGCAATTGTCTCTTACGTCCTAATAAACTTTAATTTGCCTTTTTTGGCCTGTGTTCCCATTTAGTGAAACATGCTGTGTTTATTGTTTCCAGTGCTGATTCAGTCTCATGAAGACTGTCCTTCATTTCCGAAGAAAAGTTGAGTCGATGAGGTGGTCCCTGCGTCCACTGTTGCTGTTGGAAATGTTTGGGAGTAGTTTCCACCCACTCTGCCTTCCTTCATACGTCACTTTTATTCATTCATCCAAGATTCCTTCAGCCTTTGTACTTCTCGTTGTCACTTTCAAGGCTCACACATTCTTGTTTTCACAGCTGTTTGTCAGTTACAATTGTTATTTATAGGAAATCAAAACCAGGGTCTCAATACGAAGGAGAATAGCCACTGCTAATAATAGAGTGGAAGTTGTTGTCAGAAAGCCATTACTCTTTTTCTAATTATAGTCTTTCTGCGTGTTTCATTCTTTCAGCACGAACAGATTATTGTCTGTTTTCCTGTCTCTCTAGCTTTGAATTTTGCTTAGTCAGAGGATTTCATCTACGGCTGCTTAATTGAGAACAAAGCCTATATATTTGCAGAGTTAATTGCAGCATTTGATTGTTATGACTGTCACTGTATATTGCTGATATAGACAGATGAATAAATAGTTATGTTTGATGTATAAATAAGACGGCATAAGACGGCACATGCCGTCTTATTTATGCAACCAGTCCGGCATATGCCCGACTCGTTGCATGTCAGCCTCACAGTGCAGAAGTGAAGCATTATCCATGTGTGCAAGGCATACAATTGAGTGACTACAGTAAAGTGTCGTTATATAGATATTCTCGGGAGTCGGAAAAAATATCGATATAACTGGACTATCGATATATCCGATCCTGCGGCATGTAAATTTTCTCCTTGCGTTCATATACAAAATAGTATCGTAATAAGCAGTACTATCGATATAACCGATATCGATATAACAAGACTTTATTGTATTTCTAAATACAGTAAGTATTTGATCAATTCAACTTTATATGTCTTTGTAGTGTATTCAACCCAGCTTCATTCGAATTCATGTGTGGAGAATGCCAGAAGAAGCTGGAGTAGACACAGAAACCTTATGCAAAAGCACATGGAGAGCATCGCAAATGATGGTAGTGATGCGCAGCAAAGTATTGCCTCCACATATTAAGTGCTCATGTGCAATATAAAAGGATAGCACTGTCTTCTTCTTATAAGGATTGAAGTAATATTAACCACATTTAAAATGTGGTCAGCTGATTGTTTTCTCACACAACTGAAGAACAAGCTAATTATATTTGCCTGAACATGTTGAGGTTTTAGTTTTCTGTACTTTTGGCTGACTAGCTGAAACATTCAACTTCAGTTAGAGCTCTCCTGAATGTGAGAAAACACACATTCAAGAGGGAAACTTGAAAACGTACGATTGAAAGTAGCACACTAATAGAACCCAAATGACGTTTGCACCCGTCCAACATCAGCTTACTGTGCTTTCTTTTTACCCCTGCCCGGAATGAGATGACTTGAAGTTTTTCAGAATGAATTTAAAAATGCCGACATTTAAATGTGCAGGTGTGGCCCATCAGGAAGTCGGTTCACCTCTTCTCAAAATAAAATGAGTCACCACTGGGAACGTGAATTATTGGGTTGTTTATAGCTTGGAACACCATTCCACCTGTGCTGGGAAAACAACACTATTTACATGGTGAATCATCCGTTCAGGACCTCATTAATGGAATTGGGTCTGAGCCACGTCTTGTTTTGGATGCTCATCTGTCTGAGACACTTGGCAGGGTGTCGTGTCTGATGGCAGTGTGATTCCAGGGTAGACTTGGGGAAGATACATTTTGATTACCTTTATGTGAAACCAAATTCTGAAAAGGGTGCTTGAGAACGCAAGAAGTGCAGCTTTATGAGAGAAGAAAATAGCTCAGTATGGTTGGAGGCAAATGATTTTTGATGAGAAAATGATGCTTATTTGCTTAATTCAATAACAGACATTCTGAATTTGAATCATTGCTAAGCACCAATGGTTGAAATTCCTTTTGAAACACAAGGTGTTGGGTTTGACCCACATTTTCACAAATCTGCGCTGCTGACCTACTGTCGTGTCTTGTATCGCTGAGCGGTTAATCCCGGTGTCACAACACATTGACCGTTTCAGACTGACTCCCTTTTGTAACCATAAAGATTAACGTCCAGTCATGTTTCCTTCGCACAAAAACAGCACAATGTGTTTTATCCGTTTTTTCAATTAGAACCTTAAAATAGATGTGAATTGAGTTGAAAAATGGCTTATTATAGTGTAGGGGGGACATTTAGATGAGATCCATAAAAAGTGAGATCATGGGCAGAAAAAAAAAGGACGGGGCGACCAAGCTCTTTCTGAACATGCAATGTCCCTATGCCAAAATAAAACTATGAACAATAAGAAAAGCCTATTGGGATATTCAGTGGCATCAATAATGAAATGTTTTATCAATACATATTTGCAAGTCAATTATTACATGAGGAACACAAGAATATCAACAAATACATCCATTTGCCATGAAAACAAATGTCAATTTCTTGCCACTAAGCAGCAGTAATTTGGTAGATAGCTGCAAGCCAAACTAATCCTGGGAGGCACATTCCTCAGATGGGCAGTTCAAAGGAGGTGTACTAAACATCTAGACCAGGGATGGGCAAACTTTTTGACTCGCGGGCCGCATTGGGTTCTAAAATTTGACAGAGGGGCCGGGCCTGGAGCATTTGGAGGGAGTGTTTGGGCCGGAAATACTCTGAACAAGTTATGTCCATAATTTATAAAATCACTTCAAATGACTTCGACTGAGCGTATTTTACAATGATTCCACAGCATATAGCTATAGTTTACGTTTTAAGATTTGCGCTGAATATTCATGAAGTCTTGTTTTCGAGTTGATGACGATCCCCATGTGACGTCACGTTTGGACCGCCCCTGACCGAGAAAGTGACATACAATGCATTTTGGGTACTTTGTTTGGTCTGAAAACTTCGTGTTGATCCGTGTTGATGGTGAAATTAGAAGGAAAACACATAAATAACGCCATGGTGAATCGTTGTGTGTTGCACCAAGACAACTATTTGATATTCGCTGACACAAATTCCCAGCTGACAAATCAGCCCATTTCCAACGGAGCTTGGGCGCAATCTTCTGCATTTTCTGGGTGCTACATTGCTGTCATTGACGGCTCAAATTGATATGGGAGGACTCCTTGAATCAATTGCAAACATTTATGCTTTCCTCTTTAGAACTATTTGAATCATATTCATGACTGGACGAGTAACAAGAAAACATCTTCTCCGAATCTGAGGCCATTGTTTTGACACAGGCAGGTAGCCCTGTGAACGACGAGGAAAGACGACACGAGACAACTGTGTTAATCAGCTTCACACAACGGCATTTATGACCATTTACTCATCAAAACATCAATTCAGCAATTTCAATATCAGAATACATTCATGTGTAGATCTATACATTCAACATCTATACTCGATGAGTAACAAGAAAACATCTTCTCCTAATCTGAGGCCATTGTTTTGATTCTTGATCAAAGGCAAGACGTCTTGGCGTGACGTCACGAACAGGGGGGTGGGACCTTCTGAAACTGACCATTTCCGGATTCATTTGAAGTCATTTGAAATTTTTATTGGTGTTTTTCATTTAAGTAAAAATATCAGCCTGCCTGATTTGGGTATTTTAGATGCTATAAAACGTTTTTCTGATGTCAGTGGGAAACAAAAACAAAAAAATGGTGCCGGTTGTCCTTTAAATGTAGTATGTACTGCTTCATGTCATCACAAAGAGGGTACAGCAAGTCCTGAAGAATGAATGACTCTCTGTGTCTTTGTTTTGTCATGTTGGCTTTGTGTTGTCATATTATTTGTTATTTAGGTTTTTTTTGTTCTTTTGACTTCAAGACGGCGCCGCGAGAGTGGCTGCCTTTCCAGCAGCTCGTGTATTTCTTTTTTCTACTTTCATTCCTTTCATCACTTTGCTGCTGTGAAATGTAAATTTCTCCACTGTGAGACTAATAAAGGCAAATCCAATCCAATCCAATCCAATCAAATGTACAAACCTCATAGCACAGTAAGAACACTACAACCCAATTTATTAACTGTCTTTCAAATGTGAAAAATATCCCTGATCAGTTAATAAATTTGTCTTGTGGCGGGCACTAGGACCAGGCATCTCACCCAGCAGGTGCAGAGGAGGGGGCGGTTCATGTTACGTATATTACACTGCTTTTGCTGTTCAGTTGAGATCCACTTGTTAGCCGTTGGAATAAACACGTCTCCACATTTAGTCGTGTGTGCTCATTCCTCAACGGCTACAATGGTGACCCCGACGATGGAAATGTTCATGGCATCGGACGAAGATGTATCTTCTACGGCCATGTCGCCACGACCGGCGCCCAAACTCGCAGCTGCCGCCTACGCCGCAAAATTGCCCGAGTCCTGGCACAGCGACCCGGCTTCGTGGTTCCAGCATGTGGAAGCACTTTTCCACCTACGAGGCGTCACGACAGATGACCCAAAATATTACATGGTCGTGGCGTCCCTCGACCAACCGACAACGCATCGCATGATGCAACTTCTGCGCGCGCCTCCACGATGCAGGAAGTACGACGCGCTCAAACAACTGCTGCTCCGGCGGTTCACGCTATCGGCCTCCGAGAGAGCAGACAGACTTCTTTCGCTTCCCGGACTCAGCGACGGAACAGCAGTGGATCTAATGGACAAAATGCTGTCGCTGTTAAATTCGGATGATGGCGGATTCCTTTTCCCCCACATTTTCCTTCGCCAGCTCCCACCCGAAGTGCGCGCCGTGCTCGCTAACTCGACGTGCCTAGCCACCGGCGACTATCGTGGCTTGGCGGAAGAAGCAGATCGAGCGCTTCTGGCGATACGGCGGTTAGCCGTGCAAATCGATCCGACCGTCGTGGGCGCAGTGGGATCGCAGAAGCGGCGCGGGAAAGCCACCTGCTATTTCCATCAGCGGTTTGGCGCCAAGGCTCGACGCTGCGCACCTCCCTGCTCCTACGAGACGACGGAAATCTTCAACGCCCGACACCCAGTAGCAGCCGTGGGCGCCAGCAATGAAAGCGAGCTTCGTCACGGACTCCTCGTCAGGAAGACGTTTCCTTGTGGACAGCGGGGCACAAGTAAGCCTGCTGACGCCCACCGCTGCGGACAAGATGGCAGGTGGATGCGGGCCTGCCTTGTGCGCAGCTAACGGCTCGCCCATCGCTAACTTCGGTTCCAGGTCGGTGACTGTGCGTTTCCACGGACGGGAATTCAAGTGGAACTTTATTGTTGCCGCGACCACAGTTCCCATATTTGGCGCCGATTTTTTATGTGCTCACGGACATCTTGTGGACATTGCCAACCGTCGTTTGATTGACGCCATCTCTTTCGCTACTTTTCCGTGTGAGGCCGGAGGGCTCGGGGCGTTAACGCATGCAAATTATTTAACATCGGGTAATGTTTATGAATGCCTGCTGACCGATTATCCGTCGTTAACCACACCCGCCTTTTCCAATGCCGATACTAAATACGGGGTAGAGCTTTTCATTCCCACGGTTGGCCCGCCAGTTTTTGCCCGCGCTCGTCGCCTCGACGCGGCAAAATTGGCAATGGCGAAAGGGGAGTTCGCGAAGATGGAGCGCTTGGGCATCGTGAGGCGTTCCAACAGCCCGTGGGCCTCACCATTGCACATGGTCCCCAAAAGTGACGGTTCTTGGCGGCCGTGCGGTGATTTTCGTCGGCTTAATAATGTAACCACACACGACCGTTACCCAATTCCGCACATCCAGGACTTTTCCGCACGTTTGGCCGGAGCCGTGATCTTTTCCAAAGTTGACCTCGTTCGCGGTTATCACCAGGTTCCGGTACGGGCAGAAGATGTGCCAAAAACTGCAGTAATAACCCCTTTTGGCCTTTTTGAATTCCTCCGTATGCCTTTTGGCCTGAAGGGGGCGGCACAGACCTTTCAGAGACTGATGGACTCAGTCTTGCGAGGTCTTGATTTTGTATTTGTCTATCTAGACGACATCCTTGTGGCCAGCCCTTCACCGGAGGAACACCTGTCGCACTTAACCGAAGTTTTCAAGCGCCTTGATTCGCGCGGCCTTATAGTTAACCCTGTTAAGTGCCAATTTGGTCTGTCCAAGATCGATTTCTTGGGGCATCGCATTTCTCCACAGGGCGCAATCCCCTTACCCGCCAAAGTACAAGCAGTGGTGGATTTCCCCCACCCGGCCACAGTTAAAGCTCTGCAGGACTGTTTGGGCATGATCAATTTTTACAACCGGTTTCTTCCTCACGCAGCCGACCTCCTACAACCCCTCTACGGCGCCTTGAGAAAAAAGAAGGCGAACGACCCCGTCGAGTGGGCACCGCAACGAGCACAATCCTTCCAACGGGCCAAGGAAGCTCTTGCGGGTGCAACTCTTCTGGTCTACCCAATCTCAACCGCACAGGTGGCTTTGACTACCGACGCGTCTGATGTTGCCGTAGGGGCGGTGGTTGAGCAGCTTGTGGAGAACGAATGGCAGCCCCTTGCATTTTTCAGTCGGAAGCTGCAAGATAACGAACGCAAGTACAGTGTTTTCGACAGAGAGTTGTTAGCACTCTGTCTTGCAACGCGCCATTTTCGTTTCCTCCTCGAGGGGCGCCGGTTTACCGCATATGTGGATCACAAACCACTCACATTCGCCATGTCAAAGGTGACTGAACCGTGGTCGGCCCGACAGCAACGGCATTTGGCCGCCATTTCTGAATTCACAACAGACATTCAGCACGTGGCCGGCAAATGTAACCCTGTGGCTTGTCACGCGCGATTGTGTGTCCAGTCCAGCTCGGGGTGGATTTTTCAGAGATGGCCACCGCCCAATCTGAGGATCCGGACATCCACGAACTCAAGACAGCAGGCACAGCCCTGAAACTTGAGAAGGTGGCACTGTGTGAAGGGGGTCCCGCTCTCCTCTGCGATGTGTCTACGGGTCGCACTCGTCCCGTGGTTCCGCAGGAGTGGCGTCGGCGAATTTTTGATTCTATTCATTCCCTCTCACACCCTGGCGTCCGGGCGTCAGTCAAACTACTCGGGGCCAAGTTTGTCTGGCCTGGGTTACGAAAGGACGTCAGGAAGTGGGCAGCTGCATGCGTGGCATGTCAGCGCGCCAAAGTCCACAGGCACACCCGAGCAAACCTGGAAACTTTTCCAATTCCGGACAGGAGATTTGACCACGTCCATGTGGATCTGGTCGGGCACCTCCCTCCTTCGCAGGGTTGCACACATCTCCTCACCATGGTCGATTGAACCACTAGGTGGCCGGAAGCAGTCCCCCTGTCCTCCACGACCTCGGCAGATATTGCCCGCGCATTTCTGTCGTCCTGGGTCGCATGTTTCGGCACGCCATCCGATATCACTTCGGACAGAGGCCCCCAGTTTGTGTCCGAGCTCTGGTCGGCCATGGCGCAGTCCTTGGGTGTGCAGGTACACCTCACTATGGCCTACCACCCGCAGGCTAACGGGATGTGCGAACGCTTCCACCGGTCACTGAAAGCCGCGCTACGGGCCGCGCTGTCGGACGGTAACTGGGTCGACCAGCTTCCGTGGGTCCTGCTCGGGTTACGTTCGGCCCCTAAAGAAGACCTTAACGCCGCCCCCGCAGAGTTAGTGCTCGGTCAACCACTCCGCGTTCCTGGTGAATTTCTGCCTGAAGCTTCGGGTGCACCTTCATTCCCCCTTTTGCCAGCAGAGCCCCTGACTCCAGCACCAATTCACCACTGCGTCCCCAAAATATTTGTTCCGTCTGCTCTTAGGTCAGCCCGTTTCGTCTTTGTGCGTCACGATGCCCACCGCTCTCCCCTCCGACCGCCGTACGACGGCCCGTTTAGAGTGCTCGTACACGGTGAAAAGAGTTTTGTGCTCGATATGGGTGGGCGGAGGGAGGGCATTTCAATAGACAGGCTCAAACCGGCTCATTTAGTTGCAGGCGAGGACGTTTCGCCTGCACTGAGGTCTCGCCCGAATCACCTTCACCACCGAAAGACGGACTGCGTAGTCGTTGGGGCAGGCTGGTTAAGCCCCCTGCAAAATTTTCACCTTGACCTTCCTTCTGGGTGTTCTGGGGGGGGGCTGTGTGACGGGCACTAGGACCAGGCATCTCACCCAGCAGGTGCAGAGGAGGGGGCGGTTCATGTTACATATATTACACTGCTTTTACTGTTCAGTTGAGATCCACTTGTTAGCCGTTGGAATAAACACGTCTCCACATTTAGTCGTGTGTGCTCATTCCTCAACGGCTACAGTCTCAAGGAATATGGCGTTTACATACTATTTCGCAGATACTTGGAGGAGGAAATGGAAATAGATTAAAATAACATGCACTGTGATTTATCAAGATTGCGTCTGTTTTTAATAAGTTTCCATCGAAGGGGCAAAGTTAAAGAAATAAACATTTATTGAAAAATGGAATCACTTTCAACATTCAAAACATATTATTACACAACAAAATATTCAAGCTCAATAATACCTACTTGTGTTAAATTCCGCCAAATCATGGCTGGTTTGTCCTGACCGCGCGCTCAACAAACTCTCCACTGACGCCCTCACCTTCACGCGCAAACAATACACGTGTACCGTCGCCGAGCACACAGACATAGGCTACTTGCAGTTGAAATTTGCATACTCGGCACGGCAGCCAATCAGAAGCCTGCTTCTTTCTTCCGGACTTTCGCAAGCGTTATGAAATCGTGCAATTGCATGTCATTTTCCAAAATAGATGCACAGAACCTCAGCCCAGAAGAAAGATTCAAAAGAAGCTAACAACATATGTGACGCTACAAAGCGTAAATTTACGTTAAACCGTGCCTGTAAAGTGTACGTGAGACTTATG
The DNA here is from genome assembly GCF_051943395.1 of Hippocampus bargibanti. Lineage (NCBI taxonomy): Eukaryota > Metazoa > Chordata > Actinopteri > Syngnathiformes > Syngnathidae > Hippocampus > Hippocampus bargibanti. The sequence goes on from NC_142735.1 coordinate 10,662,389, forward strand.
AAAGGGGCTTAGTGGCTCGTAGGAAGCAATGCAACTGTTGCATTGTGCACCACAATGACAATCAACTACTGCAGCAAAATCTACAGCCATGCACATTTACTGTAAATTAAGCAAGGTAGCTTTTGTAGTAGGTGCATTCTTGATTAAAAAAAAAGTTTATACTTGTGACAATGTTTTTTAATGCGATTAGTTGTCTATTTGTGCTTCAAGTTGTGAAAAATGGGGCAGGCAACTTTTCAGTTATCTGCCCTGTTGTTCGCTAACTTTTTGTCATGAGTTTTAGACACTGTTTGTACTATAATTTGGGCAAGTTTGGCGGGCCGGATTAGAAAGCGTAACTGGCCGTATGTGGCCCGCGGGCCGTAGTTTGCCCATGGCTGATCTAGACCAGCTCCCAACTGGTGAATTTGGGCTGTCTGACTCGCTCCACCTTCCTCAATCATCTCCATTGACGATGAATGGACTTCCTTGGTCACTGACGACTGCTAGGACGGCGAATGAATAAACCTCTTGTACATCAGGTCTGCATCAACGGCTTCATTGACCACCACTAGTGTTGACTTTAACACCAAATATAGAAGTGAGCGCGACGTAATGCACCCTCTTTAGAAAATGCAACGTGAGTGTGTTGCTGTGACAGCCGGATGGTACCACATTTTCCACAGCCAATCATTTAGTACACCCCCCCTCAACCCCAATTAGGCTAATGGTGAATTGTCACTGTGCTACCGTGTACTGTTGAAGAGGTTTCCCAGCCATAAGTACACAGGTAACGGGGCAACAGAACAAAGTTCATGAAAGAAAACAATAAATCCAGATGTAGTGTTCTATAATCAAAGGAGAAATTGTGTTTTCAGACAAAATTTAACATAAACATGAACAGAAATGGCAATCAGCACCGAGATTACTTCTTCCAAGACAGAGAAATCTTTATTTATTCCTTTGTGACTGCACGCGACCCACTACTCCACGTTGCTCTACATCAAACTATAATTATTTGCGGTGGGCCACATTTTAGTAACGGTTTCCTCTCAAGGGCTGTTTTGAATTTGGGGAAACCGTTTGAATGTTTCATCTCCTCCACATATTACATACAGAATGCACAATGACTTAATGAATAACTAATGTCGTTTTCAAAATAAGTCAAGAAAAATAACCTATTATGGTTTGCATACGACAATTTGAAAATTTGGTTCAGACTTTAGTAAGCATCATGGAACTTGACATGCTTTTGCTTTCGTGGGCCAAAAAAAATGATGTGGCGGTCCAGATATGGCTCCCGTGCTTCGACTTTGACACCAGTGCTCTGCACGATATTGGTTGTACACTTACATTTCTAGCATCTGGCCAAGCACCTTTAAAAGCGTGCAAAGCCAATTATCACTACTGGTTGTATGCTGTTGCTCTGAACAAATTCTGTCACTCGAGTAGCATAACCAGCTGCACTGGTTGGTTATCTTTCCGTTCCTACTCTGGTCTTGAATATCTGCATGTCTCCTTAAGTTGTGCAACAGCCACACGTAGAAATAAAAACAGAAGACAAATCCCCCTAAACAACACAAAGTGGTGAAACCACCTCCTTGGCTGAGGAACAAAATCGCAGTTTGCACTTTTGTAGCCAATGTTCCAGACAAAGTCGCTGTCATACCTTAGTTTCCCTACACAGGATTGCTGAGAAACCCCACTTCCTGATTTTACATGGCTGTTTATAAGCATGAAACATTGTCATAGAAACCGTCTAAAGACAAATAGGACAGACGTCAGCAGAAAAGAAACGATATGCTGGTGGTCACAGACTTAGAGTCACACAAGTGAAACATTCTCGAAAGTACTAAAATACTTTAAGTGAGCATTTGTGTATTGTAAATATTGCATATTGTTTGTGTGTGTAATATACAATGTAGAATTTTAAAAGGCAAGATAGTTAAAGAGTGGAGCAAGGGTGGGAGTGGTGAGAGGAGATTTCACATGGAAAAGCTGTCTGATCGTTACCAAGGGCGTTCCCACCACTCAGCAGTAACTGACCATTTCTTCCCTGGTCTTATAATTTCCCTTTCCAACTCGCCTACTCTCCTACGTATTCCCTGAAGAGCTGGAATCTTTCCATATAAGGTGTTGCGACAATAGGCAAGAGGTCAACTTCTGCCTGAGAGCCAAGTAATAGGTGTTTCCCCGAGACTACTGCTGACAGACTTAGATGTGCAGGAAAGTAAACAGGAAGCAGATAAAAAGGGGCTGACATCACAGGCTGTTTTCTTTCTGGCTGTGTGTTCTTTTAAGGTGGTGGGATGTTATGTCTGTGCTGCAGGTTTGGGAAAAGAGTCTTGTTTAAGAAAAATCTGACTTGGCAGAAATTAAACCAAGTCCTTTCTTTGTCACTCCTTGCTGCAATGTTTTTGAATGTGTAGAAGCCATCAATATGTCAATAGTGGAGCAACAGTCTTTTGTAAGGGCACTGAGATGGGGACTATAATGTGAGTTTGCTTTGGATTACAATGTTTCTGAAAATAGATTTCTGATAGCACTTTGTAGTCCGTTTAAGTAGCCCATGTAAGCCTATGTTCCAAATTCCGGACACCTCCCCACGCCATTTTTGAAATGACAATGCAAAAGACTGAAAGACTTACTATGGTGAATTGTGTATACGTTTCATGAAAAAGAAAAAAACAACAGTCCTTGTTGGGGAATTGTTCCTCAGATTATATTTCTGTCTATTGACATTTTGACTCAAAATGTGCGCATGTGCGTCTTTCATGTGACTGTAAACGAATATTGCCACTCTGAGGCTATAATAGTTACCGGAAAATCTTAAATCCCCTTGATTATGTTTTATTTGTTACCTCAAGGTTGCATGGTAGGTGCTAAACTGATATAATGAAAGAAGGTCTTTCTCTGTGGTAATAAAAAAAACAGCTGTATGGATATGACAGCGATAGCATGAAGCTCATCTGACAAGGGAAGCCTTTGGATTTTATAGATGCCCTGCTGAAAGGGCTCCAAATCCCTCAGATGAAGGTCAACAGTGACAAAACAACAAATCTACCAGAAATGATATCTTCCATTCTGAGAAAGAGTGTCCTTGTTTTCTGTTTCCAATATCTGACCTTTTAATAATCTTGGGTGGTACAATTTATTAAATACAAAATGCAAGAAAAATAGTCCTGGTACCATTTATTAAATAAAAAATGCAAGAAAAAATAGTCCCTCATGTTGTTGGCAATGCGTTAACTAACCAGTGGGTTTTGGTCAAAGAGGGTTGATTCATTCACATGTGCAAGACAAAGAAAGGGTCTCTCTTCAAATGAGAACAGGTACTTCAAACACTTGACTGGTATCTCAAACATTGTATGACTTACTCTCACACCGGTAGTACAGTAGCCACATGTTGCATTTATTTGCATTGCAAACTCAGACCGCCCTGCACACACAATGTTGCTATGGAGCCATTGTTGTTGAGACTGTTAACCAGACATGGAGGAAGAGAAGGTGATTCATCCAGAGAATAATTGCCTTCTGCCATATTCTGAATTGAAGTATTACAAGTGGTACCAGTTTGTCACCAGAAGTAAGATTTTTTTTTATATCCATCAGCTTAGTACTCATGAAGGTCGCAGTGGTGCTGGAGCCTATTCCAGCCTTCTTCGGAACCTCGGGACACCCTGAATATGTTGCTAGCTGATCGCAGCTTGGTCAAATAATGCACTTTAAATATCAAAAAAGTGATACAAATATTGGATGGATGGATGGATGGATGGATGGATGGATGGATGGATGGATGGATGGATGGATGGATGGATGGATGGATGAATAGGTACATGATTACATGGATAGCGCTGATGGATAATTTAATGATTGTCTACAATCCTTCCTTAACCTTCTCAGAGGCGAATGCAGGTCGACTTCAACAGCTTATTTTCCACTTGACCAGTGCATTGAATGTCAGATGGTGAGGACAACAACACTTCCACCGGCAGAGAGAGGCACTGACAGCGAGACATGACCACAAGGCTCTTAAACCCAAGGGTCAGTGTGTCACATCATGTCACGAGACCTCAGTACATGGTGCTTTGCTTCTGTCAACACGTCTTTGCTTCCGCTTGGAACCTCATCACGTAACTTAAGATGTTCGGAATGTCAGCACTGATTATGTTGATGCTCCAACAATATGGTGTTCACCCACACAGAAAAGAGCTCTGTCTGGGTGTATTACCAGTCACGACATCATCTCACGATGTGCTTTACGGCGTTGTCTCGGTTGGTTTTGTCACTAACCCCAATGGAGGGGAGCACATATCCACAGATAACACACATAGCATTCTGTTAGGAAATGTGAATTTGAGGAATAGGATGTTGGTAAAAAGGGAATGTTTTTTATGTTGATTTCTGAGTTGTATCATAGCATACACTATGTTAACCACAACGTTGGGTATCAAAAATGTGCAACTGTGTCATGCAAAGTTGCAGCCATAAAGAAAAAGATGCATTTTGACATAAAATATGACAGTAACTGTTTTTATCTTGTTTATAATAGCAGACATGAAAGGTGAGTCCAGCGAGTTCAATTATCATAGTTTTTTCATGTAATGTTTTGTTTTAAAATACAATGAGGTTAAAACTCAGTTCGAATTGTATGTTAATTACAATGTCAAAGTATCCAGAGTCTAAATCATGCATCAGAATCAGAATCAGAATCATCTTTATTGCCAAGTATGTAGAACACACAAGGAATTTGTTTCCGGTAGAACACGCTGCACTAGTATCGTCGTCAAAAAAAAAAAAACTGCTAAGTGGCACTATACAGTTCCATTTTGGCATGCATAATGTAACCTCTAAAAGTTCGCATACAGTTGTGATATGGATGAATAAAAATACAAAATAAAATCTCTTCTCATGGCTGCATAATAATAACAATAGTGATAACCAAACCTGATGCAGGCCAATTTATGCATGTATGGTGCTTTTTGGTCGAAGCTTCAAACGACCAAAACTTGTCATCTCCGAACCTTGTATTTCTTGAACCTAAACTGCAACTGTTGACGTCATTTCATTGCATTTAAAAGTCAGACAGTCAAGCAGAAACCTGCTCAAGGCAATGTGCTTTGTGTATATGTG